>NC_057812.1:28994668-29291036 GCF_018294505.1 Triticum aestivum
CTCCGGCGCGCCGCCCGGCCGCCGTGCGCCGCCCACCGTCGTCCGCCGCCTCCTCGACGTCCGACCCCGCCGACCTCCTCCTCCCCTCGTCGCCGGCCTCCTCCACGCCAACTTTGGCCGGCGAGCTTCGGGAAGCGCGCCGCTACAGTAACTGCCCGATCCAGATCTGGATCTCGGGTTGACTTTTATCCCTAACCCTAATCCATGTGCTCCTGTTCATCATGCCATAACTTTGCATCCGTAACTCTGTTTTTGGCATATAGCATATCAAAATGTTTATCTCAGAGAGTACATCATTTCATTCCGTTGCATCATTTTCATTTGAGTTCATCTTGATGCCCGAAATTCTGTTAGAAGAGGGCTACTTGAGATAATTGTCAGATCTGCTACTCCATTTGCATATTTGTCATTTTTGCTATGATTATTGTGTGCATGATATGCCCATGAGCTCTACATATGTTTTTTTAAGGGTTTTGCCATCTTTCCAGAGGTGCAATCCATGTATTTTTGTGATGTGTGTGGTGACTAGCACATGCTTGCAAAGTCTGTGATCTGATTATGTTTTCAGCATGCTCCAGTTTTCACTAAGTCTGTGATCTGATTATGTTTTTGCCATGTTCACATGCTTGCAATTGTATTTTCTGATCCCTTTTGGCTCAAGGTCACCAAGGGACTTTTGTTAAGATCTTTGAGTAGCTCCATGCCATGCTTTACTTTGCCATGTTCAGGTCCTGTAGCATGTAGTTTTGGTGCTCCGAAGAGTGCTACCTGATCTGAAATTCCAGACAAGTGTTAATTTCACCAAGTCTGAGATCTGTTTGCCATATGCATTTTTTCCATGCTTGTTTGAACCTGTTAATGGATGATTTGGCCGTAGCTCAGTGCTAGACTTTTGTTAAGCATCTTGAGTGCATCCCTGCCATGTATTTTGTTGTCATGTTTGGGTTCTGTAGCATGTTAATCTCATTGCATTTAGATGGCTACTTGCTGTAAATCGCAGACCGGTGTCATACTTGTTTTGCTTGCCATTTCCAAACCGTAACTCCGATTCCGGCGTTCTTTATATCGTTTTCAAGCGATTTCATCTCATCTTTCCAGTGGAATACTTGGATTCACAAGTTGAGGCCAGATTCATGCATTCCTTGTCAAATCTTGCATATGCATCCCGCATAGCATATCATCCTTGCATCATATTGTTTGAGCTTTGCACGTGGTTGATTGTGTGCTTGTTGCTTGTTTGTCTTGTTTGGGTAGAGCCGGGAGAAGAGTTCGCTAACGAGGAGCCCGTTGAGTTTGCTTTCGAGGATCCAGTCAACTCTGACAACTTTGCAGGCAAGATGATCATACCCTCGAAATCACTACTATCTTTGCTTTGCTAGATGCTCGCTCTTTTGCTATGCCAATGCTACGATGCCTACCACTTGTTTTCAAGCCTCCCAAATTGCCATGTCAAACCTCTAACCCACCTTGTCCTAGCAAACCGTTGATTGGCTATGTTACCGCTTTGCTCAGCCCTCTTATAGCGTTGCTAGTTGCAGGTGAAGATTGGAGGCCGTTCCTTGTTGGAACATTTATTTACTTGTTGGGATATCATTATATTATCTTGTTATCTTAATGCATCTATATACTTGGTAAAGGGTGGAAGGCTCGGCCTCTTGCCTAGTGTTTTGTTCCACTCTTGCCGCCCTAGTTTCCGTCATATCGGTGTTATGTTCCCGGATTTTGCGTTCCTTACGCGGTTGGGTTATAATAGGAACCCCTTGATAGTTCACCTTGATTAAAGCTTTTCCAGCAATGCCCAACCTTGGTTTTACCATTTTCCACCTAGCCCCTTTTTCCCTTGGGTTTCTGGAGCCCGAGGATCATCTTATTTTAACCCCCCCGGGCCAGTGCTCCTCTGAGTGTTGGTCCGACTGAGCTGCCCGCGGGGCCACCTTGGGGAAACTTGAGGGTTGGTTTTACTCGTAGCTAGTCTCATCTGAGTGTGCCCTGAGAACGAGATATGTGCAGCTCCTATCGGGATTTGTCGGCACATTTGGGCGGTGTTGCTGGTCTTGTTTTAACCTGTCAAAGTGTCTTGAAGAACCGAGGTACCGAGTCGGATCGGAACGTCTCGGGAGGAGGTCTATTCCTTCGTTGACCGTGAGAGCTTGTCATGGGCTAAGTTGGGACTCCCCTGCAGGGATTTGAACTTTCGAAAGCCGTGCCCGCGGTCATGGGCAGATGGGAATTTGTTAATGTCCAGTTGTAGATAACTTGAACCTTAACTTAATTAAAATGAAACAACGGTGTGTGTTACCGTGATGGCCTCTTCTCGGCGGAGTCCGGGAAGTGGACACGGTATTGGAGTAATGCTTGCGCAGGTTGTCCTCTAGTTTCTCGCTCGCGCTTTGCCTCCTCTTCTCGCTCTCTTTTGCGAACAGGTTAGCCACCATATATGCTAGTCGCTTGCTGCAGCTCCACTTATATTTTTACCTTGCCTTACCTATAAGCTTAAATAGTCTTGATCGCGAGGATGCGAGATTGCTGAGTCCCTGTGGCTCACAGATTACTATTACACCAGATGCAGGGCCTGATGATTCCGCTCCAGGTGACGCGCTCGAGCTCAAGTGGGAGTTCGACGAGGACTCTCAACGTTACTATGTTTCCTTTCCTGATGATCAATAGTGGTGCCCAGTTGGGGGTGATCGGGACCGTGTCGCATGTTGGGTTATCTTTTATTTTGGCACCATAGTCGGGCCATGAGTGTTTGGATGATGTAATGTTATTTATGTACCTTGATTGACGTGGCGAGTGTAAGCCAACTATGTTATCGCCCCTTTATTATTATATTACATGGGATGTTGTAAAGATTACCTTACTTGCGACATATGCCTTCAATGCGATTATGCCTCTAAGTCGTGCCTCGACACATGGGAGATATAGTCGCATCGAGGGTGTTACATCCCTGGTTCAGTGCGGCATGCTTTACAGCTTAGAACTGGGGCTCCAGAAGCGTTTTGAGCAACACGGAGCATATGAGATGTTCCAAGAGCTGAAAATAGTTTTCCAAGCTCATGCCCGGGTCGAGAGATATGAAGTCTCCGACAAGTTCTATAGTTGTAAGATGGAGGAGAATAGTTCCGTCAGCGAGCACATACTCAAAATGTCTGGGTTGCACAACCGCTTGTGTCAGCTGGGAGTTAATCTCCCGGATGATGTGGTCGTTGACAGAATCCTTAAGTCGCTCCCACCTAGCTACAAGAGCTTTGTGATGAACTTCAATATGCAGGGGATGGAAAAGACCATTCCTGAGGTATATTCGATGCTGAAATCAGCGGAGGTTGAAATCAAAAAGGAACATCAAGTGTTGATGGTGAATAAAACCACTAAGTTCAAGAAAGGCAAGGGTAAAAAGAATTTCAAGAAGGACGGCAAGGGGGTTGCTGTCACATCCCTAGTTCTAGTATGCTCTGAGCTAGCTAGTCATGTGTTGTATCATGTTTAAATTCAAATGAAATTTGAATTGAGGAATTTTCAAAGCCTTAGAAACCTTTTAAAAATGATCAACATTAAAATCTTCTCAAAGAAGCCCAAGAAAATGTTCCTGTTAAACCTTGAAAAATATTGGCAAGAATAAAATTCAAACCAATATTTTTGGAGGCTTTAAAATAATTATTTTGGGCCTTTGAATTAAATTAATAACATATTTGAGTTGGAGTTATTTCTGTTGTATAAGAGATAAAGTTCAAATAATTTTGTAAGTTTGCATGTGGCCTTGGACAAGTTTCCTGAGCTCACATAAAAAATTACAGAAAGTTCTAAATGATTTGATGCTTCAAATCAAATCAAACAAATTACAGAAAATAGAAAAACAGAAACAAATAAAAGAGTGAAGGCCACTGGGCCACTTACCTGAACCTACCTGGGCACTTACCTGGCAGCCCAAGTAGGCGGCCCAGCCCACCAGCACCCTGCCGTCGTCTTCCTCCCCTTGCCCCGAAGCAGCTGCGTGCCAACAGCAGCGCACACAGGAGCTCCACCTCCTGCTTGCCACGGAGGCGCCCCCCGAGCCCATCCGACGCACCTGGAGAAGCCCCATGGACCTCCTCCCTCACTCCCCCATCTCTCTGGTCTCTCCCTCACCCCCTAGCTCCTCCCTGAGCTCCATCCGAGAGCAACCTCCGGCCGCCGTCTCGCGTACGCGCAGCCACAGTCGTCCCCTCGCCCTCCGGTTGTGCCCCCGAGCTCTGAATCCCCGCGCCGTTTCTCCAAGATGAAGGAACCAAGCCCGGACGGCCTGCATCACCATTGCCATCGTCTTCTTCCTCCTCTGCCGCTGGAGATCACGACCGACCTTCCATCGTCACCAACCCCTCCCCGAGCACGCCGAGGCCTTTGTTTAGCTCGCTGTGAGCTGCTGCGTCTTTCCCCCTCCTCCGCGAGCTCATTCCTGTCATGTAGCCGCCGATTCCATAGGAGCCGCGAGCTTGGCTCCGCCGGCCATGTTGCCGCCGTGGCCACCGTCACCTAGAGCTACAACCGAGCGCACAGCTGTTCTCAGCGCAATAGCAGAAGCCCAAAACCCCCTCTAGTTGCTCCTGCCGTGCGCTGCAACGCCTTTTTCGCCGAGGTCCGAGCTCCGGCCACCGCCTCGCTCGCCGCCAACGCTGCTCCCGACCACCCCGCAGCCTCTCGTCCGGTCCAATGGATGCGGACGAGCAGGAGCTCCTCGCACATTCCCTCGGCACGTCCAGCCGACGCCGCATCGCGATTCCGGCGTGTCTCCGCCGCGCCGGATGGTCGCCGGCGGCATCTTCCCGGCTGTGCTGACGTGGCTGGCTTAATTAGCCACTAATCACTGACCCGTGCCACTGACAGTGGTCCCTGCATGTTAATTAAACCCGGGCAGTTTAGTTAACTAGTTTAGCCACTGTGACACTGACATGTGGGTCCCGCGCGTCAGGTTTGACCTGGACCTAGCCGTTGACCTTCTGACGTCACTGTGAGGTCATGCTGATGCAATAATTCCTTTCTGGAATTTAAATAAATCTTAAATGCTTTATTATTTTCAGAAAATATCCAAAACTTTGAAAAATCATAGAAATTAATCTATAGCTCCAAATGAAATAAATTATATATGAAAAATTATCAGAAAAATTCTAGGAATCCATTTGTACCATTTTCATGCATGTTTGAGCAAGTTAACCTCACTGTTTAGGATGAAACATGATTAGGGCAAATTTCATAATAGGTTTGGAGTTGGAATTTGATATAGTTTTGAATTCCACTTCAATTAAAATGACTTTCTGTTGCATTAGCCCAAATCACAGCATATTGCCATGTCATGATCACGCATCATATTGTTGCATTGCATTGATTGTGCTCTCCCTCTCTGTTGCCGGTATCCTCTTGATAGACGTGCTTCCGACGATGAGTTCAATGACATCGATGAAGAGCTATAATATCTTCAGAAGTGCTAGGCAAGCAAAATCCCCTTGTTCATTCCGATACAATCCCACTCTCTCGCTCCTGCTCTTTTTTACTGCATTAGGACAACAACGATTCAACTGTTACATGATGCGGTAGTTGAACCCCTTTCCCATGCATGACCTGTCATTGCCACAGTAAATAGATGAACCCCACTAGCATGAGTAGGAATTGTTTGAGCCCTAATGTGTCTACTCATTCATGCTTGTTTATCATGCCTGCTATTGCTTAGAGTTGAGTCAGGTCTGATTCATCGGGAATGAATTAGAACATGGTGAACATGTCCTACTGTGTGTGAGCTAAGTGTGTGAACACGATTTGGTAAAGGTAGCGGTGAGAGGCCATGTAGGAGTACATGGTGGGTTGTCTCATTGCAGCCGTTCTCAGGAACTGAGTTCTGTGTTTGTGATCCATGAACAGTTACTACCACACATTGAGTTCCGGTAACTCGGCCCCTCTCGGCTTATTAATCAACCCGATCTCTGTCCAGGAGTTGCAACTAGTTTCTGGTGTTTGTAGGCAGTGTTAGTAGTCTACCAAGTGGCACCCGGTACAAGTGGGCTTGGGACAGACTAGGCACAGTGGCACGGTGTACCAAGGCACCCGGATGGTGGGCTTGGGAACCCTGCTCACATCGTTTGGGGCCGTGAGCGACACCCCGGTCGGATCTCCTTGTGGATGGAACCCGAATAGGCGATAAACCTAGACGAGAGACTTGTATGGTTAGTCGGGTTGTGGCCGACTCCCTCGCCCGGCTTCCGCTTGAAGGTTGCCGAGGTACATGACATGTACAGTGCGATAAGTGGCGAGAGTGTGTGTGAAGAAGTACACCCCTGTAGGGTTATCATTATCTATTTGAATAGCCAAATTCCTCGGATATGGAAACTTGGACCCCTTGCATAGTTCATAGACAAGTGAAAGTGGATACTCTAAAATGCGCAAGATAAGTGTGAGTGCTATGGATGGCGTTCTCGCAGGGAGACGGGAGCGGATCCATAGTGGAGTATTGATATGGTGAATATGTGGACTCGTGTGCGCCACCTCAAAAGAGTTACTTGCAGTCGTAGTTCAGGATAGCCACCGAGTCAAAACTGGCTTGCTGCAGTTAAACCCCACCATCCCTTTGTTGATAATGATGCATATGTAGTTAGTTCTGATGTAGGTCTTGCTGAGTACATTTGTACTCACGTTTGCTTAATTTATGTTTTGGAGAGAGACTTCAGTCTCGCTAGTAGTTCCGCGTGGACTTCGACGATTAGCTTGTTACCTCAGCTATGATCTTGTACCCTTGACAGGGTCTTGTAGATAGTCAGGCTTCTGAGCCTTCTTCATTTGTAGTTGTCTGTACTCAGACAAGTTAAGCTTCCGCATGTGCTTGTTGCTTGTATGCTCTGTATGTTGGGTCATGAGACCCATGTTTGTAATATCTCGCTCCTCGGAGCCTAATGAATAAATACTCTAAGTCGTAGAGTCTTGTTGTGATGCCATGTTGTATTGCACATATTGAGCATATTGTGTGTATGATTGAAATGATTGGTATGTCTGGGATCCGACAACCTAGTTGTTTATCCTTAGTAGCCTCTCTTATGGGGAAATGTAGTATTGTGCTTCCATGAGCCATAGTAGTCCGCTACAGCCCGGTTCACCGGAGTCCTGCTAGCCCAGCACTACTGCTCCGGAACACTTGACTGGTCGGCATGTGATTCACTTCGTTCCTGTGTCTGACCCTTCGGGGAAATGTCACGCGGTGACATCCGGAGTCCTGCCTAGCCTGCTACAGCCTGGGTTCCCGGAGTCCTGTTAGCCCAGTGCTACAGCCCGGATTCACACGCTGCTGACCGACATGCTCGATGTTGATTCATGTATGCATGTTCCCGTAAGTTAGTGCCACTTTGGGTTCACGACTAGTCATGTCGGCCCGGGTTCTCTATCATATGGATGCTAGCGACACTATCATATACGTGAGCGAAAAGGCGCAAATGGTCCAGGTCCATGGTAAGGCGACACCCGTGGGAATACCGTGCGTGAGGCTGCAAAGTGATATGAGGTGTTATAGGCTAGATCGGTGTGACTTAGAATCGGGGTCCTGACAGCTTTGGTATCAGAGCCTGACTGCATATAGGTTTACCAAGCCAAGCTGGTCGAAGTCGTGTCTAGAAATGCTTTAGTTATATAAGGGAATTGATTGTGGAAGGGAACGTAAGGCTCTTTTTACTCCTTATCCTCATGACCTTCTGATCTGAGTCATCTTATCTTTTCTACGGGGTTAAGAACTAGGCTTCTCTTCTATCTCTCAGGATGACGTGTTACTAAACCATAGTTGCCTAGGATTGTTGGATTTAAGCCTCAGTCCAGTTTCTACTACTCCAGTGTGTTGTTAGTCGGACTTGGAAACTTGATATTGCGATGTTAAGTGGTTATGCCACCATTGCAGGATGTCTCAAATCTTTTTGAGCATTTACAGCCGTTATGCTATCCGAGTCATCCCAGGTTTCTAAATAGTCTGATGCACATGCAAATCTTTCCTCCATGTTCCCATTGTATTTTTGGGCCGGATTAAGCACACTAATCGGTGTGTTGAGGTACTCTGTTGACTTGATGTGTATGTTGGAGTTATTATTATGACCCTAGGTGTCGAGAACCACTCAGTAATTTGGCAATGCTTTCGTATCCCCAGTGTGATGATTCTGGCCAGCATTCTCGAAAGCATCCCATGATGCCATTTAGTTAGTAGGCCTTCTATCTCTGGGTTCTTAAGCCCAAGATTCACTCTACCTACCTCGTGTTGATAGTGTTGCTAGTTCCTTTAAGATATTAGTAACCTTTGCGATAATCCTCGAGGTCCGTGGTATTTCCTTCTTCCAAATACCATGAACTGCTTATGGCAGAAGTTCTTTGAACCAAAAGATCACAACTAGAGTGCTCTTGATGAGTTCTCCATCCTATATTGGTGACTCTGCCAATACTTCCTCTTCTGCATGGGTTGTCCGGAAGAAATGTTGAGCTTTGCTCGACATACTAACCTATGCATCCACAACTCAGAAAGTGATATGTTCCTTTCAGTTGTTCTCCTTAGTTGTTTCTGACCTTCGTCTGTCAATTGTTGGTCAAGAGTAGTTGTGCATTCGTGTTATCGATGCCTATTATTCTTATGGTCCGTCAAGCCATTCTATTCCGGAATGACTAGGAGAAACAAACTCCAGTACCTCATCCATTTCTAGGATTGGGTCAAAGTAGTTGTATTCCACAGATCAAAATGCCAATCCACTTTTTGTTCTGTTCTACCCTGGAGTATTACTTCTTTTGTCAAGAATATCATAGGAATTGCACCACCTCTTACGAATTCTTGGCGCAATGATACTTCTCGCTATCATTGTTCATTTCTCGGTACCCATGTTATGGCAACCGGAATGCCGACAAGTGAACCATGGTGTGTGAAATCAATAATCCTAGCTACCGTGTTGCTTGGTAGTTAATGGACAATAATCCCATTCTTAGTGTGCTGGTTATTGAATCATCATTCTAAGATAGATTGTGCTACCTAGTCCATTTTCCTGGTGCACTCCTCGATCAATGAGTTTGGATTATGTCAATCCCTCGCTCTTTTGATCACATCATTCTTGCCTTAATGCTCCTGATCTTAATAACATATTGGTGGTTCATGATTTTCTGAATATCCTCTCGGAAGTATCACCAGGTTGTCCCCTGGTCGTTATGTTGAGCTCGTGATCAAGTTGGTTTTCTTATAAACCTCTCATTCTCCAAGAATCTGTGTTGAATACCCCTGAGCTAGTTGGATAGGCTAAACAACAACTTGGAGAGTTGGAAGCTAAAAGCTTGTCTGACTTAGTTCATGTTAAGGGGTATCTATTTGTGTGTGTGTATTAAAGGAAGACATCTTTCATCGATTGCTCCTCGTGCCAAATTGTTGGATCTATTGTCTTGTCCGAATTTTGATTTGAGTGTGGGCTATCGTCAAATCAAATCAGTACCAACGATGTTCGTAATGCTGTCTTACTCGTGGTTGTTTCCTCGAGCATACACCGTTATATCCTTTGGTCTGACCAAGCCTATCACCGTGTTCACTAAATTGTGGAATTCCATCTATATGTAAGCCTGGATGGATTGTTGTTGAGCCCATTGACAATATTTTCATCTTGTCCATGGTTCATGTTGAACATCTAAGTTAGTGTTGGAAACTTTTATAAGCATTATCTTCATGTCCTTCTCATGAAGTATATGTTCAGAGGAAAGAAGTGACTTCCTCTAATTCATGTTCATTTGATGCAAGTTGCCGCCGTGAATTCGTGAAAGTCAATGTTGCTTCCTCTGGAATCATCCCAAATCAGTCATGCATACGTGCGAAGTATTCTATGTCTTGGAGACTTGCAGCCTTCATTCTATATGTATCCCTAGCACACGAAGCCACTGATTGATTTGTTCAAGGATAAGAAGTTTAAATGCTATTCCCGAAGGGCCCAGACGGACATGCACAAGACTTCGTTATTTCAATGATGGCTCCCCATCTGAACCCGGTAGTGTTTTATTGTAAGACTACTATGTGATCATGCTTGTCTTGGACAGCGTGTTCATAGGTTTGTAGCAGAACCAGCTCATGTTTTGGAGCTTGCTATGGCAGTTCATTTCCTGAGAATCTTGCAACGCCATCTCATCGACTTGTGTTGCAAACTTTCTTTTCGGACATGCTGAGTCTGAAGTATCCTATCAACAATCGGATCTGAATCTCAGGCAGATATGATGGTTGGAACATTCCCAACAGTTGCATTTTTTTCCAGCTTGCACCGCCATTGTGCCAATTCCCCATGGGCTGCCCTTCTCGGTAGTTGCTGTCCAATATCATCTTCAAAAGTGGACTTACCATGAGTTCCATCCATTTCCGATGATAAGCAAAAATCATCCCTTGCGTTGTCTTCAACAAAGTAGTCCACATCATCCATTCTAGTCTGGGTATGCCATCCCTTCTTACCCCGCCAAACGATTGTTGTGATTTGCCTTAGGCTGGTATAAAGAGTTTCAATGATCTTTGTATCAAAAGTAATTCTTTTTTCCACTTAAGAGAATAATTCTATGTGTCACCTTCCTCGAGGTGTCCCGTTATGGAATCATGGCAATCATCTCCTCACTACCTTGCCATGCACTATCCTACTCCAGCATGGAATTGTCACCTACCAATTTGAACCTTTGTCATATGTTTCTCACCCATCATCTCTGATGTGCGTTTTGCGTCTTAGCTCAAGGGATGTTTCTACGTCTCATTCCGTGAGTTGATCTTGTGTTCATTAAGATCGACGATCCATTCTTGTGAGGTTGTCTTGCTCTCTTGTCGCCATGTTGGATGAAGTTCTCGAAGGAAAGGATGTCATAATCAAAGATGATGATCGAATCAACGTTCTTATGAAGTGCAACATGGATCGTGAAGACTGTGTCAGTTCTGTGTCCCCTCTGTCTTCTTACCTCACGTCCTGAATCTCGGGATGAGATTCTTGTTTTAGTGGGGGTGAGTTGTCACATCCCTAGTTCTAGTATGCTCTGAGCTAGCTAGTCATGTGTTGCATCATGTTTAAATTCAAATGAAATTTGAATTGAGGAATTTTCAAAGCCTTAGAAACCTTTTAAAAATGATCAACATTAAAATCTTCTCAAAAAATCCGAAGAAAATGTTCCTGTTAAACCTTGAAAAATATTGGCAAGAATAAAATTCAAACCAATATTTTTGGAGGCTTTAAAATAATTATTTTGGGCCTTTGAATTAAATTAATAACATCTTTGAGTTGGACTTATTTCTGTTGTATAAGAGATAAAGTTCAAATAATTTTGTAAGTTTGCATGTGGCCTTGGACAAGTTTCCTGAGATCACATAAAAATTTACAGAAAGTTATAAATGATTTGATGCTTCAAATCAAATCAAACAAATTATAGAAAATAGAAAAATAGAAACAAATAAAAGAGGGAAGGCCACTAGGCCACTTACCTGAACCTACCTAGCCACTTACCTGGCAGCCCAAGTAGGCGGCCCAGCCCACCAGCACCCTGCCGTCGTCTTCCTCCCCTCGCCCCAAAGCAGCTGCGTGCCAGCAGCAGCGCACACAGGAGCTCCACCTCCTGCTTGCCACGGAGGCGCCCCCGAGCCCATCCGACGCGCCTGGAGATGCCCCGCGGACCTCCTCCCTCACTCCCCCATCTCTCTGGTCTCCCCCTCACCCCCTAGCTCCTCCCCGAGCTCCATCCGAGAGCAACCGCCGGCCACTGTCTCGCGTATGCGTAGCCACAGTCGTCCCCTCGCCCTCCGGTCGTGCCCCCAAGCTCTGAATCCTCGTGCCATTTCTCCAAGACGAAGGAACCAAGCCTGGACGGCCTGCATCGCCATTGCCATCGTCTTCTTCCTCCTCTACCGCCGGAGATCGCCATCGACCTCCCGTCGTCACCAACCCCTCCCCGAGCACGCATAGGCCTTCATTCAACTCGCTGTGAGCTGCTGCATCTTTGCTCCTCCTCCGCGAGCTCAGTCATGTCCTGTAGCCGCCGATTCCACCGAAGCCGCGAGCTTGGCTCCGCCGGCCACGTTGTCGCCGTGGCCACCGTCACCTAGAGCTACAACTAGGCGCACAGCTGTGCTCAGCGCAATACCAGAAGCCCAAAAACCCCTCCAGTTGCTCCTGCCGTGCGTTGCAACGCCTTTTTCGCCGAGGTCCGAGCTCCGGCCACTGCCTCGCTCGCCGCCGACGCTGCTCCCGGCCACCCAGCAGCCTCTCGTCCGGTCCAATGGATGCGGACGAGTAGGAGCTCCTCGCACATCCCCTCGGCACGTCCAGCTGATGCCGCATCACGATTCCAGCGTGTCTCCGCCGCGCTGGATGGTCGCCGGCGGCCTCTTCCCGGCTGTGCTGACGTGGCTGGCTGAATTAGCCACTAATCACCGACCCGTGCCACTGACAGTGGGCCCCACATGTCAATTAAACCCGGGTAGTTTAGTTAACTAGTTTAGCCACTGTGACACTGACATGTGGGTCCCGCGCGTCAGGTTTGACCTGGACCGAGTCGTTGACCTGCTGACGTCACTGTGAGGTCATGCTGACGCAATAATTCCTTTCTGGAATTTAAATAAATCTTAAATGATTTATTATTTTCAGAAAATATCCAAAACTTTGAAAAATCATAGAAATTAATCTATAGCTCAAAATGAAATAAATTATATATGAAAAATTATCAGAAAAATTCAAGGAATCCATCTGTACCATTTTCATGCATGTTTGAGCAAGTTAACCTTAGTGTTTAGGATGAAACATCATTAGGGCAAATTTCATAATAGGTTTGGAGTTGGAATTTGATATAGTTTTGAATTCCACTTCAATTAAAATGACTTTCTGTTGCATTAGCCCAAATCACAGCATATTGCCATGTCATGATTATGCATCATATTGTTGCATTGCATTGATTGTGCTCTCCCTCTCTGTTGCCGGTATTCATCCCCTCTCGATAGACGTGCTTCCGATGATGAGTTCAATGACACCGATGAAGAGCTATAATATCTTCAGAAGTGCCAGGCAAGCAAAACCCCCTTGTTCATTCTGATACAATCCCACTCTCTCGCTCCTGCTCTTTTTTACTGCATTAGGACAACAACGATTCAACTGTTACATGATGCGGTAGTTGAACCCCTTTCCCATGAATGACCTGTCATTGCCATGGTAAATAGATGAAACCCACTAGCATGAGTAGGAATTGTTTGAGCCCTGATGTGCCTACTCATTCATGCTTGTTTGTCATGCCTGCTATTGCTTAGAGTTGAGTCAGGTCTGATTCATCGGGAATGAATTGGAACATGGTGAACATGTCCTACTGTGTGTGAGCTAAGTGTGTGCACACGATTTGGTAAAGGTAGCGGTGAGAGGCCATGTAGGAGTACATGGTGGGTTGTCTCATTGCAGCCGTTCTCAGGAACTGAGTTCTGTGTTTGTGATCCATGAACAGTTACTACCACACATTGGGTTCCGGTAACTCGGCCCCTCTCGGCTTATTAATCAACCCGATCTTTGTCCAGGAGTTGCAACTAGTTTCTGGTGTTTGTAGATAGTGTTAAAAGTCTACCAAATGGCACCCGATACAAGTGGGCTTGGGATAGACTAGGCACAGTGGCATGGTGTACCAAGTGGCACCCGGATGGTGGGCTTGGGAACCCTGCTCACATCGTTTGGGGCCGTGAGCGACACCCCGGCCGGATCTCCTTGCGGATGGAACCCGAATAGGCGATAAACCTGGACGAGAGACTTGTATGGTTAGTCAGCTCGTGGCCAACTCCCTCGCCCGGCTTCCGCTTGAAGGTTGACGAGGTACATGACATGTACAGGGTGATAAGTGGCGAGAGCGTGTGTGAAGAAGTACACCCATGCAGGGTTATCATTATCTATTCGAATAGCCGGATTCCTTGGATATGGAAACTTGGACCTCTTGCATAGTTCATAGACAAGTGAAAGTGGGTACTCTAAAATGCGCAAGATAAGTGTGAGTGCTATGGATGGCATTCTCGCAGGGAGACGGGAGCGGATCCATAGTGGAGTATTGATATGGTGAATATGTGGACTCGTGTGCGCCACCTCAAAAGAGTTACTTGCAGTCGTAGTTCAGGATAGCAGCCGAGTCAAAGCTGGCTTGCTGTAGTTAAACCCCACCATCCGTTTGTTCATAATGATGCATATGTAGTTAGTTCTGATGTAAGTCTTGTTGAGTACATTTGTACTCACGTTTGCTTAATTTATGTTTTGGAGAGAGACTTCAGTCTCGCTAGTAGTTCCGCGTGGACTTCGACGGTTAGCTTGTTACCTCAGCTACGATCTTGCACCCTTGGGATGGTCTTGTAGATAGTCAGGCTTTTGAGCCTTCTTCATTTGTAGTTGTCTGTACTCAGACAAGTTAAGCTTCCGCATGTTCTTGTTGCTTGTATGCTCTGTATGTTGGGTCATGAGACCCATGTTTGTAATATCTCGCTCCTTGGAGCCTAATGAATAAATACTCTGAGTCGTAGAGTCTTGTTGTGATGCCATGTTGTATTGCACATATTGAGCATATTGTGTGTATGATTGAAATGCTTGGTATGTGTGGGATCCGGCAACCTAGTTGTTTATCCTTAGTAGCCTCTCTTATGGGGAAATGTAGTCTTTTGCTTCCATGAGCCATAGTAGTCCACTACAGCCCGGTTCACCGGAGTCCTGCTAGCCCAGCACTACTGCTCCGGAACACTTGACTGGTCGGCATGTGATTCACTTTGTTCATGTGTCTGTCCCTTCGGGGAAATGTCACGTGGTGACATCCGGAGTCTTGCCTAGCCTGCTACAGCCCGGGTTCCCAGAGTCCTGTTAGCCTAGTGCTACAGCCCGGATTCACACGCTGCTAACCGACATGCTCTATGTTGATTCATGTATGCATGTTCCCATAAGTTAGTGCCACTTTGGGTTCACGACTAGTCATGTCGGCCCGGGTTCTCTGTCATATGGATGCTAGTGACACTATCATATACGTGAGCCAAAAGGCACAAATGGTCCCGGTCCATGGTAAGGCGACACCCGTGGGAATACCGTGTGTGAGGCCGCAAAGTGATATGAGGTGTTACAGGCTAGATCGGTGTGACTTAGAATCGGGGCCCTGACAGTTGTCGCACCCGGTAAGCAAGCTGCCGGGAAGAAGCCAAAGAATGGACCCAAGCCCGAGACTGAGTGTTTTTATAGCAAGGGAAGTGGTCACTGGAAGCGGAACCACCCCAAGTACTTAGCGGACAAGAAGGCCGGCAACACCAAAGGTATATGTGATATACATGTTATTGATGTGTACCTTACCAGTACTCATAGTAGCTCCTGGGTATTTGATACCGGTGCGGTTGCTCATATTTGTAACTCAAAACAGGAGCTGCGGAATAAGCGGAGACTGGCGAAGGACGAGGTGACGATGCGCGTCGGGAATGGTTCCAAGGTCGATGTGATCGCCGTCGGCACGCTACCTTTACATTTACCTTCGGGATTAGTTTTAAACCTCAATAATTGTTATTTAGTGCTAGCTTTGAGCATGAACATTGTATCAGGATCTCGTTTAATACGAGATGGCTACTCATTTAAAGCCGAGAATAATGGTTGTTCTATTTATATGAGAGATATGTTTTATGGTCATGCCCCGCTGGTCAATGGTTTATTCTTATTTAATCTCGAACGTGATGTTACACATATTCATAGTGTGAATACCAAAAGATGTAAGGTTGATAATGATAGTCCCACATACTTGTGGCACTGCCACCTTGGTCACATTGGTGTCAAACGCATGAAGAAACTCCATGCAGATGGACTTTTGGAGTCTCTTGATTATGAATCATTTGACACGTGTGAACCATGCCTCATGGGCAAAATGACCAAGACTCTGTTCTCCAGAACAATGGAGCGAGCAACCAACTTATTGGAAATCATACATACTGATGTGTGCGGTCCAATGAGTGTTGAGGCTCGCGGTGGCTATCGTTATGTTCTCACCCTCACTGATGACTTGAGTAGATATGGGTATGTCTACTTAATGGAACACAAGTCTGAGACCTTTGAAAAGTTCAAGGAATTTCAGAGTGAGGTTGAGAATCAACGTGAAAGGAAAATCAAGTTCTTGCAATCAGATCGTGGGGGAGAATATTTGAGTCACGAATTTGGCACGCACTCAAGGAAATGTGGAATAGTTTCACAACTCACGCCGCCTGGAACACCTCAGCGTAATGGTGTGTTCGAACGTCGTAATCACACTCTATTGGATATGGTGCGATCTATGATGTCTCTTACCGATCTACTGTTGTAATTTTGGGGCTATGCTTTAGAGACTACCGCATTCACTTTAAATAGGGCTCCGTCGAAATCTGTTGAGACAACACCGTATGAATTATGGTTTGGGAAGAAACCTAAGCTGTCATTTCTAAAAGTTTGGGGATGCGATGCTTATGTGAAGAAACTTCAACCTGAAAAGCTCAAACCCAAATCAGAAAAATGCGTCTTCATAGGATACCCTAAAGAAACTATTGGGTATACCTTCTACCTCAGATCCGAAGGCAAGATCTTTGTTGCCATGAATGGATCCTTTCTAGAGAAAGAGTTTCTCTCGGAAGAAGTAAGTGGGAGGAAAGTAGAACTTGATGAAGTATTGCCTCTTGAACCGGAGAGTGGCGCGGCTCAGGAAAATGTTCCTGAGGTGCCTGCACCGACTAGAGAGGAAGTTAATGATGATGATCATGAAAACTTCAGATCAAGTTGCTACTGAACTTCGTAGGTCCACAAGGACACGTTCCGCACCAGAGTGGTACGGCAACCCTGTCCTGGAAATCATGTTGTTAGACAATGGTGAACCTTCGAACTATGAAGAAGCGATGGCGGGCCCAGATTCCGACAAATGGCTGGAAGCCATGAAATCCGAGATAGGATCCATGTATGAGAACGAAGTATGGACTTTGACTGACTTGCCCGATGATCGGCGAGCCATAGAAAATAAATGGATCTTTAAGAAGAAGACAGACGCGGATGGTAATGTGACCATCTATAAAGCTCGGCTTGTCGCTAAGGGTTATCGACAAGTTCAAGGGGTTGACTACGATGAGACTTTCTCACTCGTAGCGAAGCTGAAGTCTGTTCGAATCATGTTAGCAATCGCCGCATTCTATGATTATGATATATGGCAAGTGGACGTCAAAACGGCATTCCTTAATGGTTTCCTTAAGGAAGAATTGTATATGATGCAGCCGGAAGGTTTTGTCGATCCTAAGAATGCTGACAAGGTGTGCAAGCTCCAATGCTCAATCTATGGGCTGGTGCAAGCATCTCGGAGTTGGAACATTCGTTTTGATGAGATGATCAAAGCGTTTGGGTTTACACAGACTTATGGAGAAGCCTGCGTTTACAAGAAAGTGAGTGGGAGCTCCGTAGCATTTCTCATATTGTATGTGGATGACATAATATTGATGGGAAATGATATAGAATTCTTGGAAAGCATAAAGGCCTACTTGAACAAGTGTTTTTTAATGAAGGATCTTGGAGAAGCTGCTTACATATTAGGCATCAAGATCTATAGAGATAGATCGAGACGCCTCATTGGTCTTTCATAGAGTACCTACCTTGACAAGATATTGAAGAAGTTCAATATGGATCAGTCAAAGAAGGGGTTCTTGCCTATATTGCAAGGTACGAGATTGAGCACGGCTCAATGACCGACCACGGCAGAAGATAGAGAAAAGATGAGTGTCGTCCCCTATGCCTCGGCCATAGGGTCTATCATGTATGCCATGCTGTGTACCAGACCTGATGTAAACCTTGTCGTAAGTTTGGTAGGAAGGTACCAAAGTAATCCCGGCATGGAACACTGGACAGCGGTCAAGAATATCCTGAAGTACCTAAAAAGGACTAAGGATATGTTTCTCATTTATGGAGGTGACGAAGATCTCGTCGTAAAGGGTTACGTCAATGCTAGCTTCGACACAGATCTGGATGACTCCAAGTCACAAACCGGATACGTGTATATTTTGAATGGTGGGGCAGTAAGCTGGTGCAGTTGCAAGCAAAGCGTCGTGGCGGGATCTACATGTGAAGCGGAGTACATGGCAGCCTCGGAGGCAGCACAAGAAGCAATCTGGGTGAAGGAGTTCATTACCGACCTAGGAGTTATTCCCAATGCGTCTTCTACATGTGAACCCTGAGAAGTGCATCTTCGGCGTCCCGTCTGGCAAGCTTCTCGGGTTCTTTGTGTCATAGCGTGGGATAGAGGCCAATCCGGACAAGATCAAAGCTATAGAGAAGATTGAAGCGCCCAAGCGAGTCAAGGATGTGCGTCGGCTTGCTGGTTGCGTTGCCGCCATGAGCAGGTTCATTTCCAAGTCCGCCGAGCGTGCCCTTCCCTTTTTCAAGATTTTGAAAAAGGCGGGCCCGATGGAGTGGACGCCAGAAGCCGAAGCAGCATTGCAAGATTTGAAGAGGTACCTCTCCTCCGCGCCAATACTAGTTGCGCCTAGGCCACAGGAACTGTTGCTGCTGTACCTGGCGGCAACGAACCAGGTGGTCAGTGCCGCACTAGTGGCGCAGAGAGAAATTGATGATGAGGTAATAGCAGCGACGGAGCCCGATGCCACCGATGCCGAGACGACATAGCCAATTGAAGTGCCACCGAAGAAGAAAATGATGTAGCACCCGGTCTACTTTGTTAGTTCCCTCCTGCAGGGGGCTAGATCGAGGTACTCCGGTGTGCAGAAACTGCTCTTCAGCCTTCTTATGGCCTCGAGGAAGCTGTGTCACTACTTCCAGGCGCACGAAATCACTGTCGTCACTCGCCTCCCTCTGCAACGGATATTGCACAATCCAGACGCAACGGGAAGGATCGTAGAGTGGGCATTGGAACTGTCCAGCTTTGGCCTCAAGTTTGAGAGTTCCTCGACGATTCAAAGCTGAGTCCTGGCGGAGTTCGTTGCAGAATGGACCGCGACGCCTGATGAAGAAACCCAAGAGACTGCTCTCCCCGGCAAGGAGGCAAGTTGCGACTGGATCATGTACTTTGATGGAGCTTTCTCCTTACAGGGCGCCGGGGCTAGCGTACTGCTTGTCGCGCCCACCGAAGAGCACCTCAAGTACGTGATCCAGATGCACTTCCTTAGGGAGGTGTCAACAAACAATACGGCTGAGTACGAAGGGCTGCTTGCCGGTCTTAGGATCGCGGCGGACCTCGGAATCAAGAAACTCGTCGTCCGAGGCGACTCGCAACTTGTCGTCAAGCAAGTCAACAAGGATTACCAGAGCCCGTTGATGAAGGCCTACGTCGATGAAGTGAGAAAGTTGGAAGAGCATTTTGACGATATACAAGAAGAATATGTTCCCCGAGCGGAGAATGGTATCACCGATTACCTGTCAAAACGCGTTGCCCTCAAGCTACCTGTGGAACCAGGTACCTTTGTGCTTTGGCTAACTCAGCCATCCGTTGATCCATCAACAGAGCAGAACAAGAGGAGAAAAATAGGGTCCGGCAAGTACTTCTCTGCCGAGCTCCCCGGAGCCGCCGGCAAGGATGTTGCCGGAGACACTGAGCCCGCCACAGGACGGCTAGCTCCGACAGAGCATCAAGCTCTTGCCATGGAGACAGCCGCTCCGATAGCGGAGGAAATGCCTTTAGTCCTCGCCATCGAGCCCCAGGCTCCAGCGTGGGCACAGCATACCGTCCGATTCCTCCAAACAGGGGAACTTCCTGAGGAGCAGGAAGAAGCGGAAAAAGTAGCCCGTCGCTCTGCTATGTACCAGTTCATCGATGGCGTCCTGTACAGAAAGAGGCCGAACGGCGTGAAATTGAAGTGTATCCCTCGAGAGGAAGGACTGGGGCTGTTGGCGGAGATACATGGAGGCATATGTGCATCCCACATCGGGTCAAGGGCCCTTGCCGACAAAGCGTTTTGGCAAGGCTTCTTCTGGCCCACCGCCCTCCAGGATGCGACGACACTAGTCACAAGGTGTGAAGCGTGTCAGTTCCATTCAAAGAAGCTTCATCATCCAGCTCAAGCCCTTCAAACCATTCCTCTCTCTTGGCCTTTCTTGGTCTGGGGGCTCGACTTACTGGGCCCTTTCCCCCGCGCTGTTGGGGGCTTTGAGTACTTGTACATTGCAATCAACAAGTTCACAAAGTGGCCAGAAGTGGAAGCAGTGAGGAAGGTCACAACACAGTCAGCCATCAAGTTCTTCAAAGGACTGGTGTGCCGTTTTGGTGTACCCAATAGGGTTATCACCGACAACGGCACGTAGTTCACAAGCCACACCTTCATGCAATATATTCAAGACCTCGACAGCAAGGTCTGTTTCGCTTCCGTTGCTCACCCACGAAGCAATGGTCAAGCTGAGAGGGCAAATGCCGAAGTACTGCGAGGCCTGAGGACAAAGACCTTTGACAGACTGCACAAGAGTGGAAGGCGCTGGATTGATGAATTGCCAGTGGTTCTTTGGTCAATCAGAACGACACCAAATCGAGCCACCGGCTAGACACCCTTTGCCCTGGTATACGGGGCAGAAGCAGTTCTCCCCACGGAACTCATATACGGGTCACCTCGAGTACTCGCTTATGACGAGCTTGAGCAAGAGCAATTGCGGCAAGATGACGCAACGCTCCTTGAGGAAGATCGTCTTCGGGCGGCTGTGAGAGCAGCGTGCTACCAGCAAGCCTTGCGCCGCTACCATAGCCGCAAGGTTCATGCCCGAAGCTTTGAGGAAGGCGACCTTGTTCTTCGGCGCGTTCAATTGGCCAAGAATTCCAACAAGTTGACGCCAAAGTGGGAAGGCCCTTATCGGGTAATACGAGTCACTAGGCCCGGCGCAGTCTGCCTGGAGACCGAAGATGCCGTTACGGTGAGTAACTCCTGGAACATTGAGCATCTTCGCAAGTTTTACCCGTGAGGCGCGGCTTGTCGGGCCCCCCGGCAAGCCACCTTTTGTACGAGCCTTGCCGATGACGCATGTAACCCTCTATACAAAGCCAGGCGCAGACCCTGAGCATATGTAAATGAAGCGCTGGCGCCCTAAGTTATAGCATGCATGCTAGGTCGAGTCTCGTCCTTGGTTAGGGTTGATAGTGCTTAGCAGTGACTAACCCCTAGCTTAGAGGTCGAGTGTGCGTCTCTTTGTCTTTCTTTTGTCTTCTTTGGTTCACAGGACACACAGATATCCGTGCCAAACCACTTGGAGAGGAAAAAAAGAGGAACAGACCAGCATCTAGCCCCCGGCAAGCCAGTATTGTCGGGGGCTGCAAGAGCAAAGATTCACCCACGGCGAAACAGGGTTGCCGGGGACTGCAGCTTCAGATCAGTTCTTCATCCCTTATCATGCATTCCATTATCGACTGAGGTACGTGAAACCTCGTTTTCCCCTAAGCTACCGTGCTCCCATAACTCTAGGCCCTAGGGCTCGTTCCTGGGGCCAAGTTTGGTTGTAGTCGCGGCAGCGAAAGGATGAAACAAGGAGCCTGAACCCGCCTCATCTCTGCCTCCGCCGAAGGCGTGAGGAAGGTCGAGCGAAGTGGGGAGACGGCAAGGCCTGTTGCCGGGCAAGGAAATGTTTATCTTGAAGATATCAATGATTTACTCCTTGTTCGTGGGTTCCACCCGCAAACAAATGACCCGGCAAGCATCCCTTTTTCATTAAAAAAACATTCCACTCAGGTACAGTCCATAGGGAATGAAAAACATGAATGATGGGATTACAAGTTTTAAATTCAACAAAGGCCCAAAGGCTTACAAACTAAAAAGAGATAAGGTGGCCGTAATCCCTTTCTTGTCCCTCTCCTCAGGAGGCAGGTCAAGGATGCGAAAGGGACAAAAGGAGCGCCTAGGCGAGCTACGAGTGGCAGAAGACACCAAGAGAACATCTTGGTGGCCGTCCAAAGGCTGGATGGTGATGGCGGCGCCGGAAGCAGAGCTCGAAGACGAGGTGGCAGGACGTCAGCATGCGTCGGAGGCGTCGGTGCCCGCGTACTCTGACTTAACGCCCTTGCCGCCAGCCCTCTTCCTCTTCCACAGCCTCCCAATGCCATCCGCCCGAGGAGACGACCCCGAGAAGTTCAGGGAGCCGGCGACGCGGATGATGGGGTCACCGGTGCCGCACGGAGCGGCACCCGACACCTAATCGGACCCGTCATCCTGCCGCCTACTACCCTCGTCGTCGCTGCCGCTGTCCTCCTCGTCACTCCCGCCCGAGGAGGAGTCTTCACTATCACAAGAGCTCTCCACGCAGCACCTTGCACGGGTCCCAAAGCACCCGAAGACCTTGACGGAGAGAAGGCCACCCTCCATCAGCTTAAAATGGAGAGTGAGCCCCTCCGTCAAGCGGTGGATATGAGCAAACGTCTTCCATCCCCGACAAAGATACATCACGTGAGGGGCGGGGAAGTCGACGCGGACCCGCGTGCCACTGATCCCGCAGCCCCTCATGTGCAGCTGCAACGATTCCGGCGGATCCAGCTCCATCTCCCGTGCAAATGGAGTCGGGAGACGAAGGCGACGGCGCGGTGGCCGGCGCAGCCTGACGAAGAACTCACAAGGGTCATCCCCAACATGGCCCTCCATTGAAGGAGGAGCTGCTGGCGGAGGCGAGGCCGACACACTGCCCCGTCCTCCTCTTCCCCGAGCGCCCCGGCCTCGCCAACGGCCTCGCCCCCTTCCCCTTCCCCTCGCGGCTGGCTCTGCCACCGCAGGCACAAGAGAAGGAGGGACGCGTTGTCGAGCGGTGACCCTCACCGCCACTGTTGAAGGACCGGGATTCCCTCTCTCCATGACGGATGGAAGGGAGGAGCAGAAGCTGAAGGAAGAAGAAGTTGAAAGAATGTGGGACGCCATCCCCCCTCCTGCTCTTTATAAAGGATCGGGGTTGGGGCTCGGCCGCCCCGCTCGGACAATCAAGATATGGAAGGCGCAGGGAGCCAGGACCCACCCGCCGCCCCAACCAGCGACGGCCCGGTTTCCCGCCTCCACCGTTTGCCACCCCAGGCGCATGGGAGACACGTGGCGGACGTGCAGAACCGAGGGGACGGGTGAGACGACCACTCCCCACCCCGTGATCGTGGGGAGTGGACGCCTTGAAGACCGCGCCTCCGCCCCATTCAGTAAATGGGCCGCGCCTCCACGCCTCCCTCCATTTATGGGGCAGGCGCGAACCGCCCCTTTACTATGATGTGACGCATGCCTGCGGGAACCAACCCCACGCATGATGCCCACGTCACACGCGCCTCCCCACGCCGCGCCACGTGCGGGAGTCGTGGGAAGCGCAGTGCGTGAAGAATCTTACCGCAGTAAAAACTGCCCCGCCTGCCCGCGCACCGTTTTTGGGCCTAGCCCAACAACGCGTTGCGCTTATGTGTGGCCCAGGCCCGGGGGCTCCTGTCGGTGTACAAAAAGAGGGGTACACTTTTTGTACCCCTATAACTGTGCACGGGCAGTCTGAGCCACGGGCACCACCACACCAAGCAAGGCAAGGGAGGTGAGCCAGGGTAAGACCGAAGCTCAAGAGAACTAGAACAACGCCAAGGCCAAGACCACGAAGAGAAAAGGGGACGAAGCGCACTCCCCCGGCAAGATTCTTGCCGGGAGACAGTTCTAGCAGCCCCGGCAAGACCCTTGCCGTGGCGACTCGTCCCGCGCCTACGGAGCAAATCACCCTTGAGTCCACTGCCCCCAAAGGGCAAGGATTCGGGAGACATCCCCGTGGCGGCATGCAGATCTTTATGAAGACATTCAAGATCAGATACGCACTAAGGAGACGACAACCCTTGGCGGGATCCCAGCCGAGGAAGACCACAAGGCCCCCGGCAAGCGCCTTGTCAGGGATGACAGCAGGCGCCTCGGCAAGACCCTTGCCGGGGCCCCGGCAAGGCCCTTGCCGAGGACATCCGTAGGGCCACCATTAGGCCCACGCCGACTAAACCTCCACCACCGCGTGCATGCAGCTGCCGACCCAACCAGCTGGTCAGGCACCTGCATGGCAGCATGCAGATCTTCGTGAAGACCCACCACTGCGCCACCTCAGCTTCCTGACTACCTACGTGGCATCTCAGGCATCGCTGGCCAGGGCGCGTGTCGACACAAGAAGGAGCGGCGACGGACGAGACAGGTTTCTCCCCCGTCCCCGATAAAGCAAGGACACCTAAGCAAGATGCATTAAATGCGCCTTGTCATGTGATGCGAGGGATAACCTTGCATCACTGTACCCTTTCCACCTCCGGTGTGCCACTGTGGCAACCCCTTTTTCTATAAAAAGAAGGCCCGAGGCGACCAGAGGAAGGATTCGGCTTTTTGGAGCTCCTCACGCCCCATAGCTAGCTCAAGAACACAGATATACAATCCACCAAAGCAGGAGTAGGGTTTTACGCATCCTCGCGACCCGAACCTGGATAAACGAACCGTGTGCTACATGTTAGATCCGCTCTTCTCACGACCCCGCACCCCGCCAACCGTAGTAGGGATTCTTGTGATCCCATAGGTGTCGTTCCCACTGACAGATTCATCACAATGTAACTAGATTATTGACTCTAGTGCAAGTGGGAGACTGTTGGAAATATGCCCTAGAGGCAATAATAAAATGGTTATTATTATATTTCCTTGTTCATGATAATTGTCTATTGTTCATGCTATAATTGTGTTATCCGGAAATCGTAATACATGTGTGAATATATAGACCACAACATGTCCCTAGTAAGCTTCTAGTTGACTAGCTCGTTGATCAATAGATGGTTACGGTTTCCTGACCATGGACATTGGATGTCATTGATAACGGGATCACATCATTAGGAGAATGATGTGATGGACAAGACCCAATCCTAAGCATAGCACAAGATCGTGTAGTTCGTTTGCTAGAGCTTTTCTAAGTGTCAAGTATCATTTCCTTAGACCATGAGATTGTGCAACTCCCGGATACCGTAGGAGTGCTTTGGGTGTACCAAATGTCACAACGTAACTGGGTGGCTATAAAGGTACACTACAGGTATCTCTGAAAGTGTCTGTTGGGTTGGCATGAATCGAGACTGGGATTTGTCACTCCGTATGACGGAGAGGTATCTCTGGGCCCACTCGGTAATGCATCATCATAATGAGCTCAGTGTGACTAAGTAGTTGGTCATGGGATGATGTGTTACGGAACGAGTAAAGTGACTTGCCAGTAACGAGATTGAACAAGGTATTGGGATACCGACGATCGAATCTCGGGCAAGTAACGTACCGATTGACAAAGGGAATTGAATACGGGATTGATTGAATCCTCGACATTGTGGTTCATCCGATGAGATCATCATGGAATATGTGGGAGCCAACACGGGTATCCAGATCTCGCTGTTGGTTATTGGCCGGAGAGTTGTCTCGGTCATGTCTGCATGGTTCCCGAACCCGTAGGGTCTACACACTTAGGGTTCGGTGACGCTAGGGTTGTAGAGATATTAGTATGCGGTAACCCGAAAGTTGTTCGGAGTCCCAGATGAGATCCCGGACGTCACGAGGAGTTTCGGAATGGTCCGGAGGTAAAGATTTATATATAGGAAGACCAGTTTTGGCAACTGGTAAAGTTTCGGGGGTCACCGGTATTGTACCGGGACCACCGGAAGGGTCCTGGGGGTCCACCGGGTGGGGCCACCTATCCCGGAGGGCCCCATGGGCTGAAGTGGGAAGCGAACCAGCCCCTGGTGGGCTGGTGCAACCCCTTGGGCCTCCTCCTGCGCCTAGGGGTAGAAACCCTAGGGGTGGGTGGCGCCTCCACTTGGCTTGGGGGCCAAGCCACCCCCTTCCCCCCCCCCCATCTAGATGGGATCTAGAGGGGCCGGCGCCCCCCTGGCCCCTATATATAGTGGAGGGGAGGGAGGGCAGCCGCACCCCAAGTCCCTGGCACCTCCCTCTCCCTCCGTGACACCTCTCCCTCTCGTTGGTGCTTGGTGAAGCCCTGCTGAGATCCCGCTACTTCCACCACCACGCCGTCGTGCTGCTGGATCTCCATCAACCTCTCCTCTCCCCTTGCTGGATCAAGAAGGAGGAGACGTCTCTTCCAACCGTACGTGTGTTGAACACGGAGGTGTCGTCCGTTCGGCTCTCGGTCATCGGTGATTTGGACAACGACGAGTACGACTCCATCAACCCCGTTCTCTTGAACGCTTCCGCTCGCGATCTACAAGGGTATGTAGATGCACTCCTCTTCCCTCGTTGCTAGATGACTCCATAGATTGATCTTGGTGATGTGTAGAAAAATTTTAAATTTCGGCTACGTTCCCCAACACCAAGTGGTGGAAGAGAGGAGGCAGGGTGCGCGCCCCCCTAGCCCAAACCGAATTGGACTAGGGGGTCGGCCCCCCTTTCCTCCTTTCCTCCCTCTCCTTCCTTCTCCCCTTCCCCCTTCCTTTCCTCCTCCTAGTAGGAGTAGGAAAGGGGAGTCCTACTCCTACTAGGAGGAGGACTCCTCCTCCTAGCGCGCCCTAGGAGGGCCGGCCGGCCTCCCCCCTTGCTCCTTTATATACGGGGGCAGGGGGCACCCTAGAACACACAAGTTGATCATTGATCCCTTGGCCGTGTGCGGTGCCCCCCTCCACCATAATCCACCTCGATCATATCATAGTGGTGCTTAGGTGAAGCCCTGCGTCGGTAGCAACATCATCACCATCATGACGCCATCATGCTGACGAAACTCTCCTGTGAAGCTCTGCTGGATCAGAGTTCGTGTGTCAGGACCCCGATTCCAAGTCAGATCGATCTAGCCGGTAACACCTCATATCACATTGCGGCCTCACGCATGGTATCCCCACGGGTGTCGCCTTACCATGGCCCGGGACCGTTTGCGCCTTTTGGCTCATGTATATGATAGTGTCGCTAGCATCCATATGACAGAGAACCCGGGCCGACATGGCTAGTCGTGAACCCAAAGCGGCACAGACCTATGGAGACAGGCATACATGAACCACATCGAGCATGTCGGTCATCAGCGAGTGAATCCGGGCTGTAGCACTGGGCTAACAGGACTCCGCAGAACCCAGGCTGTAGCAGGCTAGGCAGGACTCCGGAAGTCACCGCGTGACATTTCCCCGAAGGGGCAGACATAGGAACGAAGTGAAACAAATGCCGGTCAGTCAAGTGTCCTGAGCAGTAGTGCTGGGCTAGCAGGACTCCAGTGAACCGGGCTGTAGCGGACTACTATGGCTCAAGGAGCACTAGACTACATTTCCCCATAAGAGAGGCTGCCAAGGATAAACAACTAGATTGTCGGATCCCACACATACCAAGCATTTCAATCATACACACAATATGCTCGATATGTGCAAGTACAACATGGCATCACAACAAAACTCTACAACTCAAGTACTTTATATAAAGGTTCCAGAGAGCCATACATAACATGTTCATACAGGTAGGGGTCACATGACCCGACACTCAAGTCATACAAGCATACAAGCACATGTGGAAGCAAATAGTCTGAGTACAGACACTAGAAAGAAAGAAGGCTTCTCGGAGCCTGTCTATCTACATAGGGCCCTCCATGGCCAGGATCACCACCTGGGTGGCAAGTCACTCATCGACATCGAGATCTACATAAAACCCATCGGAGGGGGTGGTGTTGTCGTCTGAAAACAGTAATTAAGCAAACATGAGTACAAAGGTACTCAGCAAGTCTTACATCAGAACCTACTATACATGCTCATTCTCAAGAAGGTGGTGGAGTTATTGCAGCAAGCTAGCTTTGACTCTTGGCTAAGCTATCCTACGGGACACCACTAGTCAAATAGTTTTCGCACACGAGTCCACTAATCACCAACACAATACTCCACCGGAGATCCTCCCTCGTCATCCTACGAGAGAGCCATCCTCGGTACTCACACTTATCTTGAGTCTTTTAGTAGTATCCATTAACTTGTTTATGAACTGTATAGGCAACCAAGTAGTCCTTTATCGCGGACGCGGCTATTAGAATAGATGATGTCAACCCTGCAGGGGTGTACTTCTTCATACACGCTCTCACCACTTACCGTCGTTTACACGACATGTACTCAGCAACCTTCAAGCGGAAGCCCAACGAGGGTGTCGGCCACGACCTACCTAAACACTCAAGTCTCTAGTCCAGGTTTATCGCCTATCCAGGTTCCATCCGTAGGGAGTCCGGCCGAGGTTTCCACATACGGCCCCGAACAATGTGAACAGGGTTCCCGAGACACCAAATGGGTGACTCGGTACACCGTGCCACGGTGTATCTACCGCAACATAGCCCACCCCTAGGGTCAGCGCTACGCACGGCCGCCAACACATAACCTACAAACACCAGAAAGTAATTGCAACTCCTGGACAGAGTACTAGGGTGATTAAGAAGCCGAGAGGGTCCATTGGTTTTGGGCCCAATGTATGGTAGTAGCTGATTCTTAAATCACACATACAGATCTCAGTTCTTAGGGACGGCCTCAATGAAACAACCCACCATGTACTCCTACATGGCCTCTCATCGATACCTTTACCAAATCATGTTCAACACATCCCTCACATTACCGACATAATCATTTCACTCTAGGCCATCACCCAGATGAACCAGACCTGACACAACTCTAAGCATAGCAGGCATAGCAAGGTAGGAAACACATACATGGCTCAATCAACTCCTACACATGCTAGTGGGTTTCATCTAGTTACTGTGGCAATGACAGGTCATGCAGAGGATAAGGGTTCAACTACCATAGCACACAGCAGTTTGAAACGATGTTGTCTTAATGCAGTAAATGAGAGCAGAGGCAAGAACATGGGATTGTATCGATATGATCAATGGGGCTTCTTTCCTGATGGAGTGGTAGTAGGGTACTTCCCTTCAGTTGGATACTCGGAGATATCCTCGGAGGCAGAACCTACCACGAAAGACACCACAGAGTATAATCAACACATGGTAATATGCAACAATATGATGCATGCTATGACATGGCAAAATGATGTGTCCTGCCTAATGCAATGTGAAACAAGTTGAAATGGGTCCATTTGAATCAAAGATTCAAATGAGGGTTAAAGTTCTTATGCATAATGAGTGTGTTAGGTTGTTTCACCTAAAAAGCAAAGTTAAAGTGGTTTCTCATGCATGAAACCATTACAGATGGATAGATTGAATTTTTCTGATCATTTTTCATATATAATTTGTTTGATTTGGAGCTATGGTTGATTTTCTATGATTTTTAGAAGTTTAGGCTATTTTCTAGAATTTCCTATATAAAAATAAATCCAGAAAATGAATAATTGCGTCAGCACTGCGTCACTGTGACGTCAGCGAGTCAAAGGCGCCAGGGCCAGTCAAACCTGACTGGTGGGCCCCGTCTGTCAGTGTCTCAGCTAACTAACAGAATTAAGTTAGTACTAACTAACTATCAGTGCGGCCTGGGCCCACATGTCAGTGACCTAAACTAACTAAAATTAGTTAGCACTAGTCCTAAACTAATTAACAGTCCGGCCCCACCTATCATAGGCTCAGGGGGGAAGTCAACCTGGCCCACCCAGTCAAGTCCACGGGTCAAACCCGCCGGCGTTTAGCCACCGGCGAGGCCAGACGCGGCGGAGGGGCTCGGGTTTGCGTCCCCGCGATCAAATCGACGGCGAAGAGCAGCTACGTGACGCGGGGAGTGAGCCGCATCGAGTGGTGGCAGTGGGTGGAGCTAGGGTGGCCGGAAACATCGCCGGCGACGACCTTGGCGGCCGCCGGAGTTCGGGCGAGGTCGAAACCGAGGCTATGGGGCACGGCGAGGCGCGTGGAAAGGTGCTATGGGTTGCTTGGGCTGCGACGAATCCGATGGCGTGCTCGGAATCGAGCCAGCATGGCTGTGGCCACGATGGCGACGTCCAGAGGCGGCGGCGCGTGTGGGCGAGCTCGGTGTGGTCGCTGTGGTGCACAAGAAGGCAAGCGGGGAGGATGGGGAGGTGCAGTAGCTCACGGCGGTGACGTAGGAGCAGACGACGCGGTCGAGGATGAGTTGATGCAACAGCGACGGCGATGGGAATCTGCGGCGGTGCTCGGTGGAGTCAAGCTCGAAGAAGACGAAGCAGGGTGCGCGAGCGCTCGGGGATCGGGCTGCTCGACGGAGAGGACGATGGAGGAGCTCGTGGACACGGCGGGGCGGTGCGAGGGCGACGGTGGACGTGAGAACTACGGTGGCGTGGCTGCGGCAGCGTCGGGCATGGCTTTGGGGGAGCGAGGGAGAGAGCAGGGGGTGGATGAGGTGTCCAGGGGGTCGGGGCGGCGCCGCGGAGGCGTTTCGAGGCATCGCGCTGGTGCGGGCGACGACAGGCAGGCAGAGAGGTGGCGTGGCGAGCTCTTGTGCTCGCTGTCGAGCACCTGCTCGCCTCGCTGGCTAAGCGAAGCAGCTGCGTGGAGCGGCTGCTGGGCCGGGCCAGCTAGGTGGGCCGGCTGGTGGGCTTCCAGGTAAGTCTCTGGTCCTTTTTGTTTTCTCTTTTATTTATTTCCTGCTCTGTGTATTGAAATAGAATAAATACTATTTCATTTCCAAAAACTCTAGAAATATTCAGAGGCACATTTGAGAATATTCTCAACTGCCTAAAAAATGCTTCCAAGATTATTTGAGCACTTTAAAATATTTATAGCATTTAAAATGCCCAAATTCAAATACTTATGGCTTGTTCAAAAATCCAGAATGGCTCCATAAATTGCAAGACCATTTTTGGCAGAGGTTTTAGTCAAGACCAAAAATGGTGGGCTTTTATGAAGGGCATTTTGGGTTCATTAAAATTCCAATTGTTGGAAATTAGCATTTTCAGGGGGGTGTTGGGGTTGATTATGCCCCATTTCAAGTTTAAAAGAAATTTAAACATGATGCACATGTTCATCCAATCCTAATGCATGACTAAAAGCAGGGATGTGACATCGTGGGACGTCACCAAGCTGAACGTGTGCTGAACTCGGAGGTGTCGTATGTTCGGTACTTGGATCGGTCGGATCGTGAAGACGTACGACTACATCAACCGTGTTCATATAACGCTTCCGCTTACGGTGTACGAGGGTACATGGACAACACTCTTCCCCTCTCGTTGCTATGCATCACCATGATCTTGTGTGTGCGTAGGAATTTTTTTTGAAATTACTACGTTCCCCAACAGTGGCATCAGAGCCAGGTTTATGCGTAGATGTTATATGCACGAGTAGAAGACAAGTGAGTTATGGGCGATACAAGTCATACTGCTTACCAACATGTCATACTTTGGTTCAGCGGTATTGTTGGATGAAGCGGCCCGGACCGACATTACGCGTACGCTTATGCGAGACTGGTTCTATCGACGTGCTTTGCACAGAGGTGGCTGGCGGGTGTCAGTTTCTCCATCTTTAGTTGAACCGAATGTGACTACGCCCGGTCCATGTTGAAGGTTAAAACATCACTAACTTGACGAACTATCATTGTGGTTTTGATGCGTAGGTAAGAACGGTTCTTGCTCAGCCCATAGCAGCCACGTAAAACTTGCAACAACAAAGTAGAGGACGTCTAACTTGTTTTTGCAGGGCATGTTGTGATGTGATATGGTCAAGACGTGATGAGATATAAATTGTTCTATGAGATGATCATGTTTTGTTAAAATTATCGGCAACTGGCAGAAGCCTTATGGTTGTCTCTTTATTGCATGAGATGCAAGTGCCATGTAATTGTTTTACTTTATCACTATGCGATAGCAATAGTTGCAAAAGCAATAGTTGGCGAGATGACCATGTGACGACACATTGATAGAGATCAAGATGATGGAGATCATGGTGTCATGCCGGTGACGATAGAGATCATGACGGTACTTTGGAGATGGAGATCAAAGGCGCAAGATGGTCATGGCCATATCATGTCACATATTTTGATTGCATGTGATGTTTATCCTTTATGCATCTTATTTTGCTTAGTTCGGCGGTAGCATTATAAGATGATCTCACTAAAAATTTCAAGGTACAAGTGTTCTCCCTGAGTATGCACTGTTGCAAAAGTTCGTCGTGCCGAGACACCACGTGATGATCGGGTGTGATAAGCTCAACATTCTTATACAACGGGTGCAAGCCAGTTTTGCACACGCAGAATACTCGGGTTAAACTTGACGAGCCTAGCATATGCAGGTATGGCCTCGGAACACTGGAGACTGAAAGGTCGAGCATGAATCATATAGTAGATATGATCAACATAGTGATGTTCACCATTGAAAACTACTCCATCTCACGTGATGATCGGACATGGTTTAGTTGATCTGGATCACGTGATCATTTAGATGACTAGAGGGATGTCTATCTAAGTGGGAGTTCTTAAGTAATATGATTAATTGAACGTTAATTTATCATGAACTTAGTCTTGATAGTATTTGCATAAATATGTTGTAGATCAATAGCTCGCGATGTAGCTCCCCGTTTATTTTGATATGTTCCTTGAGAAAAACTAAGTTGAAAGATGTTAGTAGCAATGATGCGGATTGGATCCGTGATCTGAGCATTATCCTCATTGCTTCACAAAAGAATTATGTCCTTGATGCACCGCTAGATGACAGACCGATTGCAGGAGCAGATGCAGACGTTATGAACGTTTGGCGAGCTTGATATGATGACTACTTGATAGTTTAGTGCACCATGCTTTACGGCTTAGAATCAGGGCTTCAAAGACGTTTTGAACGCCACGGAGCATATGAGATGTTCCAAGAGTTGAAATTAGTATTTCAGACTCATGCCCATGTCGAAAGGTATGAGACCTTTGACAAGCACTTTGCCTACAAGATGGAGGAGAATAGCTCAGCTAGTGAACATGTGCTCAGAATGTCTGAGTACTACAATCACTTGAATCAAGTGGGAGTTAATCTTCCAGATAAGATAGTGATTGACAGAGTTCTCTAGTCACTATCACCAAGTTACTAGAACTTCGTGATGAACTATAATATGCAAGGGATAACGGAAATGATTCCCAAGCTCTTCGTGATGCTGAAATCAACGAAGGTAGAAATCAAGAAAATCATCAAGTGTTGATGGTTGACAAGACTACTATTTTCAAGAAAAGGGCAAAGGGAAGAAGGGGAACTTCACGAAGAACGGCAAGCAAGTTGCTGCTCAAGTGAAGAAGTCCAAATCTAGACCTAAGCCTGAGACTAAGTGCTTCTACTGCAAAGAGACTAGTCACTGGAAGCAGAACTATCCCAAGTATTTGGCGGATAAGAAGGATGGCAAAGTGAACAAAGGTATATTTGATATACATGTTATTGATGTGTACTTTACTAGTGTTTATAGCAACACCTTAGTATTTGATACTAGTTCAGTTGCTGAGATTAGTTACCCGAAACGGGAGTTGCAGAATGAACAGAGACTAGTTAAGGGTGAAGTGACGATGTGTGTTGGAAGTGGTTCCAAGATTGATATGATCATCATCGCACAGTCCCTATACTTTCGGGATTAGTGTTGAACCTAAATAAATGTTATTTGGTGTTTGCATTAAGCATGAATATGATTTGATCATGTTTATTGCAATACGGTTATTCATTTAAAGTCAGAGAATAATTGTTGTTCTGTTTACATGAATAAAACCTTCAATGGTCATACACCCAAGGTGAATGGTTTGTTGAATCTCGATCGTAGTGATACACATATTCATAATATTGAAGCCAAAAGATGCAAAGTTAATAATGATAGTGCAACTTATTTGTGGCACTGCCATTTAGGTCATATTGGTGTAAAGCGCATGAAGAAAATCCATGCGGATGGGCTTTTGGAATCACTTGATTATGAATCAGTTGATGATTGCGAACCATGCCTCATGGGCAAGATGACTAAGACTCCATTCTCCGAAACAATAGAGAGAGCAACAGACTTGTTGGAAATAATACAGACTGATGTATGCAGTCCGATGAGTGTTGAGGCTCGCGGTAGGTATCATTATTTTCTGACCTTCACAGATGATTTGAGTAAGATATGGATATATCTTCTTGATGAAACATAAATCTGAAACATTTGAAAAGTTCAAATAATTTCAGAGTGAAGTGGAAAATCATCATAAAAAGAAAATAAAGTTTCTACGATCTGGTCATGGAGGAGAATATTTGAGTTACGAGTTTGGTCTTCATTTGAAACAATGCAGAATAGTTTCGCAACTCACGCCACCTGGAACACCATAGCGTAATGGTGTGTCTGACCGATTTACCACTATTGTTTTGGGGTTATGCATTAGAGACAGCTGCATTCACGTTAAATAGGGAACCATCTAAATATGTTGAGACAACGCCATATGAACTGTGGTTTGGCAAGAAACGAAAGTTGTTGTTTCTTAAAGTTTGGGGTTGCGATGCTTATGTGAAAAAGTTTCATCCTGATAAGCTCAAACCCAAATCGGAGAAATGTGTCTTCATAGGATACCCAAAGGAGACAGTTGGATACACCTTCTATCACAGATCCGAAGTCAAGACATTCGTTGCTAAGAATAGATCCTTTCTAGAGAAGGAGTTTTTCTCGAAAAAAGTGAGTGGGAGGAAAGTAGAACTTGATGAGGTAACTGTACCTGCTCCCTTATTGGAAAGTAGTTCATCACAGAAATCTGTTCTTGTGACTCCTACACCAATTAGTGAGGAAGCTAATGATGATGATCATGTAACTTCAGATCAATTTACTACCGAACCTCGTAGGTCAACCAGAGTGAGATCCGCACCAGAGTGGTACGGTAATCCTGTTCTGGATGTCGTGTTACTTGACCATGACAAACGTACGAACTATGAGGAAGCGATGATGAGCCCAGATTCCGCCAAATGTCCTTAGGCCATGAAATCTGAGATGGGATCCATGTATGAGAACAAAGTATGGACTTTGATTGACTTGCCCGATGATCGGTGAGTCATTAAGAATAAATGGATCTTCGAGAGGAAGACGGACGCTGATAGTAGTGTTACTATCTACAAAGCTCGAATTGTCGCAAAATGTTTTCGACAAGTTCAAGGTGTTGATTACGATTAGATTCTCTCACTCGTATCGATGCTTAAAAGTCTGTCCGAATCATGTTAGCAGTTGCCGCATTTTATGAAATCTAGCAAATGGATGTCAAAATTGTATTCCTTCATGGATTTCTTAAAAGAAGAGTTGTATATGATGCAACTAGAAGGTTTTGTCGATCATAAAGGTGCTAACAAAGTGAGCAAGCTCCAGCGATCCATCTATGGACTGGTGCAAGCATCTCGGAGTTGGAATATATGCTTTGATAAAGTGATCAAAGCATATGGTTTTATACAGACTTGCAGCGAAGCCTGTATTTACAAGAAAGTGAGTGGAAGCACTACAACATTACTGATAAGTATATGTGAATGACATATTGTTGATCGAAAATAATGTAGAATTTTCTGGAAAGCATAAAGGAGTGTTTGAAAGAGTTTTTCAAAGAAAGACCTCGATGAATCTGCTTACACATTGAGCATCAAGATCTATAGAGATAGATCAAGATGCTTGATAAGTTTTTTCATTGAGTTAAAGAAGGAGTTCTTGCCAAGATTTTGAAATAGTTCAAAATGGAACAGTCAAAGAAGGAGTTCTTTCCTATGTTGCAAGGTGTGAAGTTGAGCAAAGACTCAAAACTCGACCACATCAGAAAATAGAAAGATAATGAAAAGTCATTCCCTATGCCTCAGTCATAGGTTCTATAAACTATGATATGTTGTTTACCAGTCCTATTGTATACCTTAGCATCTTTATGACAAGGGAGTACAATAGTGATCTGGGGGGATCACCAGACAGCGGTCAAAACTATCCTTAGAGGACTAATCAAATATTCCTCGGTTATGGAGGTGATAAAAGAATTCGTCGTAAAGAGTTACGTCGATGCAAGCTTTTCACATCGATCTAGATGACTCTATCTCAATCTGGATACATATTGAAAGTGGGAGCAATTAGCTAGAGTAGCTCCGTGCAGAGCATTGTAGACATAGAAATTTGTGAAATACATATGGATCTGAATATTGCAGACCCGTAGGCTAAACTTCTCTAACAAGCAAAACATGATCACTCTTTGGGTGTTAATCACATAGCGATGTAAACTATATTATTGACTCGAGTAAACCCTTTGGGTGTTAGTCACATGGAGATGTGAACTAATCACATAAAGATGTGAACTATTGGTGTTAAATCACATGACATGTGAACTAGATTATTGACTCTTGTGCAAGTGGGAGACTGAAGGAAATATGCCCAGGAGGCAATAATAAAGTTATTATTTATTTCTTTATTTCATGATAAATGTTTATTATTCATGCTAGAATTGTATTAAACGGAAACATAATACATGTGTGAATACATAGACAAACATAGTGTCACTAGTTTGCCTCAACTTGACTAGCTCGTTGAATCAATGATGGTTATGTTTCCTAACCATATACATGAGTTGTCATTTGATTAACGGGATCACATCATTAGAGAATGATGTGATTGACATGACCCATTCCGTTAGCTTAGCACTTGATCGTTTAGTTTACTGCTATTGCTTTCTTTATGACTTATACATGTTCCTATGACTATGAGATTATGCAACTCCCGAAAACCGGAGGAACACTTTGTGTGCTACCAAATGTCACAACGTAACTGGGTGATTATAAAGGTGTTCTACAGGTATCTCCAATGGTACTTGTTGAGTTGGCATAGATCAAGATTAAGATTTGTCACTCCGATTGTCGGAGAGGTATCTCTGGGCCCTCTCGGTAATGCACATCACTATAAGCCTTGCTAGCATTGTAACTAATGAGTTAGTTGTGGGATGATGTATTACAGAACGAGTAAAGAGACTTGCTGGTAACGAGATTGAACTAGGTATTGAGATACCGGCGATCGAATCTCGGGCAAGTAACATACCGATGACAAAGGGAACAACGTATGTTGTTATACGGTTTGACCGATAAAGATCTGCGTAGAATATGTAGGAGCCAATATGAACATCCAGGTTCCGCTATTGGTTATTGACCGGAGACGTGTCTCGGTCATGTCTACATAGTTCTCGGACCCGTAGGGTCCGCACGCTTAACGTTCGGTGACGATCGGTATTATGAGTTTATGTGATTTGATGTACCGAATGTAGTTCAGAGTCCCGGATGAGATCGGGGACATGACGAGGAGTCTCGAAATGGTCGAGATGTAAAGATCGATATATTGGACGACTATATTCAAAGATCGGAAAGGTTCTAAGTGATTCGGGTATTTTTTGGAGTACCGGGGAGTTACGCGAATACGGGGAAGAATTATTCGGCCTCATGGGCCAAGTGGTGGAAGAGAGGTGGCAGGGCACGCACCCCCCTAGACCAAACCGAATTGGACTAGGGGGCCGGCCCCCCTTTCCTCCTTTCCTCCCTCTCCTTCATTCTCCCCTTCCCCGTTCCTTTCCTCCTCCTAGTAGTAGGAAAGGGGAGTCCTACTCCTACTAGGAGGACTCCTCCTCCTGGCGCGCTCTAGAAGGGTCGGTCGGCCTCCCCCTTGCTTCTTTATATACGGGGGCAGGGGGCACCTTAGAACACACAAGTTGATCATTGATCCCTTAGCCGTGTGCGGTGCCCCCTCCACCATAATCCACCTCGATCATATCGTAGTAGTGCTTAGGCGAAGCCCTACGTTGGTAGCAACATCATCACCGTCATCGCGCCGTCGTGCTGACAGAACTCTCCTGTGAAGCTCTGCTGGATCGGAGTTCGTGGGACATCATCGAGCTGAACGTGTGCTGAACTCGGAGGTGCCATACGTTCGGTACTTGGATCGGTCGGATCGTGAAGACGTACGACTACATCAACCGCGTTCTCATAATGCTTCCGCTTACGGTCTATGAGGGTACGTGGACAACACTCTTCCCCTCTCGTTGCTATGCATCACCATGATCTTGCGTGTGCGTAGGAATCTTTTGAAATTACTACGTTCCCCAACAGTAGCATGGATGGCACCCACACTACTACTAACAGACATAGTAGTAGCGCAGGCACACACGCGCTACTACTACTACAAGTTAGCTGTAGCGCCGTAGTAGTAGCGCGGGTGCCCGCGCTACTACTAGCTATTTAACCCGCGCTACTACTAGGCTTTTCCCTAGTAGTGGTAGGCCGTTTTGCAAATTTTTAGAATCCTCAGATTATGAAAGGAAAAAAAGTAATGCTCAATTTACAGTTTTTTTGAATTTTGGTTACATCTGGTCAAACTATGGTCAAACTAATTATTCAAGAAATATTAGTGTTACTAAATAATTATTCAAGAATATTAGTGTTACTAAATAATTATTTCAGTCATTTTGAATTTTGGTCAAATCTGGTCAAATTGTGGTCAAACTACTTATTCAAAAAATATTAGTGTTACTTAATAATTAATTAGTTATTGTTTTTTAGAATAATAGTTTCAAACTCAAACAATGAAACATGTGACTTCATGCTCAGCTAAACTCCTGAGGGTTAATAGGATTGACAGCTTACTATTGTCAGGAAAACAACAAGTGCAGACTTGGAAACTAGGGGGAATAGAACTCGGAAGTTAAGCATACTCAGGCTAAAGTATTGAGAGGATAGGTGACCAGTCGGGAAGTTAAATGATTTGGAATGAGTGTTGTACACTTGAGTAGTTATAAGGGGTGATTAGAGACTAAATCGTCAAATAATTTCGAAAATTAAAAATTGGAAAAAAAATCAAAAAAATTCAAAAAAATCCTTTAGTCCAGGTTGGTGTTACCAACTGGGACTAAAGGTCCCCCAGACCACGGCACGGCCTCATGCCACGTGGTGGGCCTTTGGTCCCGATTCATGTTGAACCAGGACTAAAGGGAGGGGGGCCTTTAGTCACCACCCTTCAGTGCCGGTTTCAGAACCGGCACTAAGAGCCTTACAAACCGGGACAATAGCCCGTTTCTGCACTAGTGTGATCAGTGACTGGCTAGCAGTTGAGTTGCAAGGTCATCACTAACCAGAAGACACTAACGGCCGGTGGCGCGTCAGTGATAATGCGCTTTGGCCGATCAGTGTTATGTGACCCTGTAGTAGTGGTTGGGATCCACTACGGTTTAACATAACTTTATTAGACCAAACCAACATGGATTTTATTAGCTGGGCTTGTTTCTTCTTCAATTGAGCCTTCAAGTAAACATTTTTTTTCTTTTCAATCATTTTTTCTTAACTGAGGAGTAAACCACTTTTTGGATACCACTAGTAGAAAACAGGGCTTTGGTCCAAGCTCAATCTTCACATTAGTCCCAGTTGCATTACGAACCGGGACTAATGTGAGCATTAGTCCCGGTTCGAGCGGCTAGGGTGCTGGGCAGGCATTAGTCCCAGTTCAAATGGGACATTTAGTCCCGGTTTGAGCCAAGAACCGAGACTAAAGGGTGTGATTCCCTTTAGTCCCGGTTCGTGGCTCCAACCGGGACTAAAGGTTACCTTTAGTCTCGGTTGGAGCTACGAACCGGGACTAAAAGGGTTGAGGCTTTAGTCCTAGTTGGTGGCTCCAACCTGGACTAAATGCTACACCTTTAGTCCCGGTTGGAGTCACCCACCACTGTTGTTTCTATCCCGTGACTAATCATGTGAGAACTTAGAAATGACTGATGATGGCTGCAGCCCGCCACTGATGAGCATTTAGCAGTGGTCGACGCTTTTTTCCACCCACCACTGAACTCTCCCAAAAGAGTTGTGTTGGGCCTCAGGCTATGGCAGCGACTAATGTGACCCCACCTATAAGCCTTTTCCCAGTAGGGGTGGTTATGTAGCTTTATCGTGCCTCCTCCACGTAAGGAAAAAATGCTTTTCCTACAAGGAAAAAATTCACTCATCTACCTAATTTGAAGTGTGAGAAGAATGATTTGTATACCCCGTACATCGAAATCAACCTAACTAACTCTACTTCTCAAGAGTTTTATAATTTGGTGTCATACTTGCCACATGCATTGGTTCCCTTGGTTAATTTTAATTGTGTTGGGCTCTATATATACAGTCTCTTATTTATCCATAGATATTACACTATTCATTTAGCTCTTTGATTGCGTACTTAGATATCATAATGAAACTTCTTCGCTACCAAGCACCATCTTCAGTCAGCAGGCTCTCATATCTGCAACATTTTTATGTCATGACATTAGTTGAGATATTAGAGGAAATTGTCCGCCTCATTTACTCTGTTTGGGCTCATGATTTGAGTCTTTCAACAGGTTTTCATAGACTTACAGTGGAACGAGTTTCACTTCATTTAATTTGTCTAAGAACAGTTCAAATATTGTGTGGCGCAATGTGCTAGATAGGTGAGAGTTTCTGCAGATTGTCAACTTGCATTAGTTAGTTCATGGGAGAATTGTACTTAGATTAAGCCTTACATTGTCCTTGTTACATAGGCCTAGAAACAAACAAAAAACGAATATCCAACCTTGGTGGGAAGAGGGGCAAAAAAGTTTGCCATTGTGTGAATCGTTTTTATATGAGATTTTATCAATCAAGTGAGGTTGTTTGTGATTTGGGCATGCTCTAGTAGACTAAACAAGCAACAATAGGTCAAAGACAAAGTGTAGGCAACTTTGATAAGTCATGGATAACCTATTCTGAACCTCTAACCATGACGCTAATGTCCATGTGACCAGTCTCTTCTCTTGAAGAACTACACATGGATGCTAGGATTTCTTCTTGTCATGTGCTTGGACCATCACTATGGCACATTAATTAACATGATGAAACCAATAACTTCTGCAAGTAACCTATTTTAAATGTCTTGTTTAATTACTAACAGTAATGCTCATGATTTGTGTCATGCATTTTTCTAAGTTCCGGAGTTGTGTAACTTGTGTCATGCTTCCCACATGCTCTCATTTTCTTGCTAGGTTTCTTCATCATTGGGCCTCAATATATACCCTCACATGTTTTGCGGTGTTCGCACACGAACACATCACCGTGTACCTCTAACGCCGAGGGTGATGCACCGCAGCTCATGTCGAAGGAGACCCGTCCGGAAGCGCGGTACGCAAGCAATCCGGCGGGCACTTTTCAGGACCCGAAACCCCACGCGCCCGGGAGGGACCCCGTTTGGACACGCGGCGGATATGGGCTGCCCTAGGTCGGTTCGCCCGCCCATAGAGCCTTGAGGATCGCTGCCCTTCAATACGAAGAATTAACGAAGAATGAGAGAGAAAGAACAAGGGAGAGATGTAAAACTAGGGTAAAAAGTAGATGGGTTTTGCGATTGTGTGTTGCTGTTCAATCAGCCATAACCCCTTAGGTATATAAGAGGCGGCTGGACTTCCCGTGCAAGGAAAAGGCTTGGATTCACGTCCAAAACCCTAGTCAAATTCGAATTGGTTTTATCCAAACTTTCCAAAATTGTTCGGTTTAAACTGGCTGCACCTTGCGGGTCCTTTTTGTGGTAGTAAACGACCTCGGATGAAAAAGAGTCCAAAAGAAATCTTGACCGTTTCGACGAGGCAAACAACTTTCATGTTGAACGTTTTTTTATCAGATGTCATCTTGAGGTCCAAATCACTCGCGCAAAATAGGCTATTATTCGCGCTACCTCGCGCAAAACAGGCTATTATTCGCGTGACCCATAAGACACGGTGTCTGATGGGGCGCGCCATTTTCTGCCTCGTGAAACAGCTGCATTTTGATGGCTCTAACTTTTGCATAAGAACTTGGATTGAAACTATTTTTATATAAAAATCGATCGTTTCAACAAGACGAAGACAATCCGTGTATATCATTTTTCCATACAAGAGAGTCTTGGGGGCGTAATCAGCCGAATAGTGTTCTGAATACAAAATCTCGGTATTTCGAACACAACTTCAGCCTTCGAGATGAGATCGGATGGCGATGGCCCAAACATCAAAGTTTCTCCTTTTGATGATACGGAACTTTCTTAATTTGAGCACTTCTCCATTTGAAGCCGTCTTAATTAAGTTCTTGGTCATGCCAAAATCTGGTGTCAACACATGCCCCCCTATTTTCCGGCAAACTTGTGTGCCGAAAACTAACTTGCATGATGCTTTTTCTAAGGACGATGTCAACACTTCATCGGCCATTTTATGTGCTTAGGGTGATAATTTCTATATCGGCCATGTTTATGCTTAGGGCGATGATTCTATATCGGCCATTGATTTTAACTTCTTGTTTACATCATACCTTGAAACCGATTACCACCGATCGGCTTTAAAGAGATGCGAATGAACCCATTCCTCGTAGCACTAAGAAAATCAAACTTCGAGAGGTCACGCCCTGTTAAGCAAGTAACATCGGGATGATTCTAATCCACCGATGCATCGGCCAAAGCAACACAAACCGAATTATCCGTGTGCATGACTTCTACCTCATCATCGACCCATTGTATTAAGAATTGATGCATGGTAGATGGAACACATTGGTTAGCATGAACCCAATCGCGGCCTAATATAACACTATAGTTACCTTGCACCTCGGCGATGAAGAATGTGGTGGCCAAAGTTTTACTTCCCACGATGAGTTCCATGCACATCACACCTTTGGTCTCTGTTTTTTCTTTTCCCCCAAATCCATTAAGTACCATATTGGTATTCATCAATGCACATATAGGGTTTGGCCCAACTTCTTGAAGACTGAGTAGGGCATAAGATTTACCACAGCACCACCATCAACGAACATCCTAGCAACCGGCGATCCGTTAATATGACCTTTGAGGTACAACGGCTTCAAGTGTTTCACCGGTTCTTTTGGCTTCTCGGAGATAGTATTCTTAGGACCAAAATCCAGCTAGGCTAACTACCCTTCTTCACCTATAGCACGAAACTCGGCAGGTAAGTAATATACCATATTAATATCCATACCTTCTCGAACCGGCATAGATTCATAATCCACCATCTCATCTTCATCTCCCAACGTGTATATTGGTCTTAAATATTCCTCAATTGAAGGGGGTGTTTCAAGTGCTGTGGACGATGTAATAGGGGTAGCATCATCCTCTTTTGATGATGAAGGTGCTGCTGGAGCTAATGCAGAAGCATTTGTGTTTCGTTTTTGTTTAGGCCTCCACACTTGTTTTGTGAGTGCCATGGGCCGAATTTCACTTAACAATTCGTCCCTTTGCCTCTCCTCTTTGTGCTCTACCTTCTCCTGGTTTCTCATGCGTTGTAATCTTCTTTTCATGGTCTTGGTTAAACCAGGAGGAAACCACTTAGGTTGAGTATATTTGGGATCCCTTGGTTTAGCCTTGCTTGTGCTCGCCTCATGATCATTCACCATGGAACCCTGCTGAACAATAACAATATCACCATTAGAAGTAGCCAAATTACCAACAACCGGCTTTTCGATCTCCTTTTTCTTGTCGCATTCTGCAATTTCCGCATTAGATGACTTAACACACCACACTTTTTTGTTGGCCTTGCTTGGAGAAATTTTTGTTGGCCTATTAGCACCAGAGCTCAAACGGCCTTGTGTGGGATAATAAAGCCTCGCGCCAGCAGGCCTTCTAGGTGTTGCCCGCCCCATATGAAAAGCATAAGGAGCCATTGGGGGCTGCCCCCATCCTCCACTGAAGCCTCTCATGTAATATGGCGCATAGGAGGGTTGTGACATCCATGGTGTCGATGCCCATGACCCATATGGCCTTGCATAGCGTCGAAACTCTTGCTTCGGAGGCAATCTTGAACATTTTGAATGTGATGGCCGATTAGAGCTAGAACCGGCCGCTTGACTTGCATATTTGGATAGCAACATATCAAAAGTTGGCCTGATTCGCTTGCGCTTAGCTTCACTCTTTCCCCACTTGCCAATAGTTTCATGTTGAACGTTTTTTGATTAGAGGTCATCTTGAGGTTCAAATCGCTCGCGCAAAACAGGCTATTATTCGCGCTACCTCGCGCAAAACAGGCTATTGTTCGCGCGACCCATAAGATATGGTGTCTGGTGGGGCGCGCCATTTTCTGCCTCATGAAACAACTGCATTTCGATGGCTCTAACTTTTGCATACGAACTCGGATTGGAACAATTTTTATATAAAAATTGATCGTTTCGACGAGACGAAGAGAATCCGTGTATATCATTTTTCCATACGAGGCAGTTTTGGGGGCGTAATCAGCCTAATAGTGTTCTGAATACAAAATCTCGGTATTTCAAACACAACTTCGGCCTTCGAGATGAGATCGGATGGCGATGGCCCAAACGAAGTTTCTCCTTTTGATGATACAGAACTTTCTTACTTTGAGCACTTCTCCATTTGAAGCCATCTTAATTAAGTTCTTGGTCGTGCCAAAATCTGGTGTCAACAGCCGTGTGCCATTTAGCCCTCTGATTACTTAGCTAAGAATCAGAATGCAACTTTTATCCACCCCACAACATCTTTAGCTTGGTGACATATCTACACTATTTTTGTTATCATGGTGTCAGTTGAGATGTTAGAGGAAACTGACCAGCTCTTATATTTCATCTTGGCTAGTTATCGTTTCTTAGTGTTATCTTGGCGGTACCTCGACAAGTTGGACTTGATGCCTTGTGTGGTGGTTTTCTTTTATCAACCCCTTTCTGTGTAGATGCAAGAAAAATGTGACTTTTATATAAGGGTCCAAATGTCCATATCCTAAGGCTTGCTTCACCCTCCGAAAATGTTGTTTGGAAATTGGAACCATGGTGCAGCCGCACCTATGCTCAACGTCACACACCTGTCGACAACTTTCTTGAGATATGTGCATGGCGCCTATTATAAAGCAATGGCGGGAATCATCAAGATGGGATTAGCAGACCTACATGCAAGATGATGAATGCTATAGCTCTCTTGTTGGAATGGAAGGATTAGTGCAAACCATGAAATTTGGATTCTGATAGGACGCCAATCCACATGAGAATAGTACATCATCGGACGGTACTGGCCATGGGTTCGGCGGCTAGACCATGGTCCTGAATCGCCCCTCTCCTTCACCTCATCTCTGGAGAAGATTAGAAGACACATCAAAACTATGATGACAATCGAGATTGCCATCATACTGTTGGAAAGACCAGATTATCAGACTGAACTACATGAATTCGGTCAAATTGTATTTAGTGTACACTTTCTTTGTGTGTGTGACATAGCTCCCCAGCCCTCAAACTAGTCTGCATGTTCAATTATATGTGTGATTCTATTATTCAATCTAAAAAGAAATCCAATGCATGCGTAACAGAATATGCTCGCCACATGTAATCTCCAAAGTAGATCAACAACACCAGGTTACAGGTAAGCAGAGTCTCTCTAGGTCTGCTCGTCCGCGGACAGCTCCAGAGACGTTCCGCCTCCCACAGGAACATCCTCGTCAGCTGCTTCTGCCCTCTCCGATACACTATACACGACCTTCTGTTCACTCTTGTCTTCGTCGCTTCGTAGCTCTGGACGGTTGCACTGCAAGAAGTGGACAAGGAAACAGTAAGAGGTCAAAGAGGCTGTGCGGTTTTGTTGAGTGTAACGCTGACCCCAAAAAAATGCACTCTAAGATCCAGAACCAGGGTATTGTTTTGTTTTGAGGAGAAGATTACTTGTTTATGGCACCTACATACAGATCACTGCAGGTACCAAAGGGGTTAGGAAGTTGAACTGGTTGATTTAAGTAATGAAACATATTTCTAGTTCTCCCTGGGCAATAAAGATCTCAGGTGGCATTCCAGTGATATCAGCTCCATGCTCGTGTTGATACTGTGGCAATCGTGTGCTTTCTCCACAAGAACACCGCTGATAGTCACCAATAGTCAATTGTAGAGAAGTATCATATTAATAAGATGTGTCCATGCAGATTAAGAATTGAGAAATAAGAACAGCAAGCAGTAAACAGTAGATACAAATATGTAAGGATTTGATAAGCATTAGAAATAAAAACAGATATCAATGTTAACCCACAAATGCCGAGAAGAAAAAAAGAGCTTCATGCCAGTGTGTGTGATCATATTTGTGTGAAAAATGCAATGCAAGCATAACATAATTTGAAGCATGTGTTAACCAGTTTTAATCAATTGAACTCATTGAGAAACATAATTGGACTTCAGCCGGTGAGGAATGACCACTAGTTTATGCGTTAACACAGATCGAGCATTGTGAAACATAATAGAGCTAATTTTCCCAGCCCAGATCCACAAGTCAGTACATAATTATTCATCAGCCCAAACAGAGCAGACTATTGGCACAATCGATATGCTCATCACATGTAAGCTGGGTAGTATGTCCAAAGTTTGGGACAACTGTATTTCTCCAAATTAGATCAACAGTGCTACTAGCAGGAGGAGAGCCAATATCGGATGATGCAGGAGAGTGGCGCATGAGAGAGCTGCTCGACAACTCAATTAATTAGAGAAAAATATATTTTTGGTCCCTCAAGTTCCCTAAAAGTATAGACTTGGCCCCTTGAGATTTTTTAGTATACAATTGGTCATTCAAGTCTCAAAACCGGATAAGTTTGGTCCAAAACTAGATTTTAAATATGTTGACCGGGTTTGACGACATTTCACCGGGTCTGACCATGTTGATCAGGTTTGACTGATGAATTGTAAATTCAAAAATAGCAAAAAAAAATTCAAAAATTCTGAAATTTTGGGGCAACGAAGTTGCTTGGATGCGCTAGGTGCATGAAAATTCGTGTGTTGTTTCAACATTTGAGGAGCTCGTGGCCAAAAAAACAAATTTTGGCTAAAAAATGCCTCTTTTTGCTAGAGCTGCTTGTATGTTATTTCACCATAAAAATTTAAACGCACCTGGTGCACCCAAGCATGTTGGTTGTCACAAAATTTCAAAACCTGGTCAACATGGTCAAACCCAGGTCAACATGCTAAAAATCTGGTTTTGGACCAAACTTATCCAGTTTTGACACTTAAAGGACCAATTGTATAGCAAAAAATCTTGAGGGACCAAGTCTATACCTTCGGGGAAACTGAGGGACGAAAAACATAATTTCCTCAATCAATTATGATGTCTGAAAATAATGAGGCAAAACAAGTAACCACAAAAGAACATGGTAGCATTAACAACCGCAAGACGGAAAAACTAACGTCGTCTGAAACTATTCGCCCCTTCATGCGACTCAAGCTATCTTCCTCCTGTGCTCTTTCATCTCTTGATTGACGGCATCTGAAGGCCCCCTGTAGTTCCAAAACCTTCGGCTATTGCATCCATTTCGTTCCTGAATAACCACAACGGAGGACAAATGAATATTGAAGATTACATAATGTGTCTATTCCCATGCACAATACTAAACTGAGAGAATGATGCTAGTTTAGGTCTGCTATGTTGAGAGGTCGTGAGGTTCAGCTTAATTGCCATGCGAGAAAGTGTTGTTAACTTAATTTATCAAGTGCATGTAGCCATCCAATATGGTTAATTTTAAATGGATGGTTTATTTATATCTCCCGTGTAATTACTAACGGTACTGCTCATGAGTTGTGTCACAGATATTTTAACTTCATGAGTTGTGAAACTTGGTGTCAAGCTTCCCACATGCTTTCATTTTCTTGGTAGGTTTCTTAGCATTGGGCTCGGTACATAACCTCACATATTTCACAAGATGTTTGCACTACTCATTTAACCCTCTGGTTACTTAGCTTAGAATCAGGATGAACCTTCTAACTACCAAACATCACCTTTAGCTATGTCTCATATCTATAATTTTTGGTTATCATGGTGCCACTTGAGATATTAGAGGAAACTGACCAACTCTTATATTCCGTCTGAGCTGCTTCTTGTTTCTTATCATAATCTTGGCGGTATCTAGAGAAGGTAGAAATGATGCATTGCACGTGTGGGACCAGTTTCTTTTCATCGGTCACTCTCTCTACAGATCCAAGCACAACATGACTTTGTAGAAGGGCCCAATTACCTGCAGCATGAGCTTCACCATAAAACGGGTGATATTACTCTCCTTGCAGCATGAGCAGTGACAGATTCAACACCATGCTTACCCGATGATCTCTTTTCCTTCCAGGCAAAGCAAGTATTAATTTGAATGATGCATCTATTGATAGATGAATTTGTGTTTATGTACATTTCCTTTCTTTGTGTGTGTGACATAGCTCCCCTGCCGTCGATCTGGTCTGTGTGTTCACACCACAAACACCAACATCCGAGAGAGAAAAAATAGCTTTGATTACATCAAAGTGCATTATGTATGATCCTATTTTTCAATCCAAAATACCAAATGCATGCACAACAGAACTGGATGCCTATGTTTACTAGGTTTAACCAAAATCAAACTCGTCGAGAAACAAAAACTAGGCTAGCGCCGGCAATGAGTGGCCTACTACTAACTAGGCCCAGATCCACAAGTTGGTGTAGACTGATGTAATGAGGAAGGTATCAACAAAAGGCCAACAGAGAACTCTTTGACACATGTAATTGCCAGCGCCGCTTCTTCTCTACGTTGCAACCCTCTCAGCTCAAGGATTCTCTCAAGAAAACATGCAAGTGCTTAAGGTAGAAGAAGATCACACATGGAGTTTTGCGGCACCGCACACACTTGTTCCTTTTCATTGTTTCTTCTCAACACGACGCAGCTAGGTACAAGTCCTATTAACAGAGACGAGACAGGATTTTCAGCACCCGGGTGCCCCTACACCCTTTATGAACAGTAAATTCAAAACAAATTAAAAAAATCAAAAAAAAATCTGAAACTTTGGGACATCGAACGTCATGAAACTTTTGATGATCTTGCAAAATTTTAGCTAAAAATAACATTCGAAGAGCACTCAAATAGAAAAAGGAAATCACTGTTCAAAGTTTATGTACATTTTTTAGCAGTGATTTTGTTTTTTTGTGAGGGCTCCACGAACGTTATTTGTTGTTGAAACTTTGCAAGAACATCAAACCTTTGATAATCTTTGATCCCTAAAAGTTTCAGATTTTTTTGATGTGTTTTCAATTGTTTATGAATTTATTATTCATGAGGGTGTAGGGGCACCCGGGAGCTGTTAGACATTTCTCTAACAGAGATACATGCACACGTACTGCTACTGCTGATCCACTCCGGCAGCTAAAGCCACGAGTAACAACCTTCAGATAAGGCCACACTATTCGGCCGGTTCCGTCCTCTTCGTGGCTGATTACTCGGTCACATCTGAGCCACACCAACGGCCATGCAGCTTGGTCATGCAACAGCCCGCGTACGTGCGTGCTACTACTCTGCTGAATGCCCGCACATGCATCCACTCTCCACTATCTCAACTAAGGACTAACCCACAACTTAGCTTGCTTGTGTACACGTGCTCACATCTCTCCGTGCACACACTGCCGCAGCCTAATGTCTATGCAACTCAACTACATGCATGAACGAACTAATGCGGTGAAATAAACATGGTGGGCACCTAGACTACAAGGTTAACTCTAACAGTAATGTAGGGTAATATCTCACAAGTTTGGGACAAAAATATTTCCCCAAAGTGGATCACCAATGCAACTAGCGAGCTGAGAGCCATCTGTGTACTAGTAATGCTATAAATTAATAATCACAACACAAAACGAATAACAACAACATAAATGGTGGCATTAAACACTGCAAGGTAGAAATGTTGATGGCATCCGGAACTATTCTCCCCATATCATCATATAGACTGAAGCTAACTTCCTCTTGTGCTCTCTCAACTCTGAGTAAATAGCATAAAACTATCGGTTATAAGGTTAGGGCTCCGAAAAACTACCCCCTGCAGCCAACCGCCACTGACGTTTCTATTCCATGGCTAATTCTGTGAAAACTTAGAAATGGCAGATGACGGCTACAGCCCGCCACTGCTGAGCATTTAGTAGTGGTCAGCACTTTTTTCCACCCACCACAGAACTCTCCCAAAATAGTTGTGGCGGGTCCCAGGCTATGCCCGCCACTAAAGTGACCCCACCTATAAGCCTTTTCCCAGTAGGGGGTGGCTTATGTAGTTTGTTGGTGCCTCCTCCACGTAAGAAAAAAATGTTTTTCCTACAAGGAAAAAAACATTTATCTGCCTAATTTAAAGTCTGAGAAGAATGATTGGTATATCACGTACATCAAAATCAACCTAACTAACTCTACTTCTCATGAGTTTTATAACTTGGTGTCATACTTGCCACATGCTTTCGTTCCCTTGGTTAATTTTGTTTGTGTTGGGCTCTATATATACACTCTCTTATTTGGCCATAGATGTTTGCACTATCTGTTTAGCTCTTTGATTTTATAGCCAGATATCATAATGCAATTTCTTTGCTAGCAAGCACCATGTTCAGTGAGCATACTCTCATATCTACAACATTTCTTATTTCATGACATTAATGAGATATCAGAGGAAACTGACCACCTCATGTACTCCGTTTGGGCTCATGATTTTAGTCTTTCAGCAGGTTTTCATAACTTTACAGTGGAATGAGTTTCACTTCATTTAATTTGTCTAAGAACAGTTCTCAAATATGTCGTGGTGCAAAGTGCTAGATAGGTCTGTGTTCCTGTAGATTATCAACTTGCATTAGTTTAGTTCATGAGAGAATTGTACATGAACTTAGATTAAGATTTACATTGGACATGTTACATAGTCCTGGCAACATACAAAAAGAAAAGAAAAGAATATCCAACCTTTGTGGAAAGAGGGGCGAAAAGTTTGCCATTGTATGAATCGTTTTTAGATGAGATTTTATCGATTAAGTGAGGGTGTTAAACTCCACACCTATGATTTGTGCATGCTTTAGTAGACTAAACAAGCAACAACAGGTTGAAGGCAAAGTGTAGGCAACTTTGATAAGTGATGGCTAACCTATTTTGAATCTCTGACCATGACGCTAATGTCCCTGTGACCACTCTCCTCTCTTGAAGAACTAGACATGGATGCTGCGATTTCTTCTTGTCATGTGCTTGGACCATCATTATGGCACATTAATTAACATGATAAAACCACTCACTTCTGCAAGTAACCTATTTTTTTGTTATGCCATAAAAAACTTAGTCTAGCACTACTATTGCGGTATAGACATTCCATAGTAGTATAGGAGTAAATTTCTGCTTACGTAGCTTATTCGTGCTAAGGGCCAAACTTTGCAACAATGGACGAATGAGTCAGGCTTCGAGATTCACACATCTGCCTTAATTTGAAGCGTGGGGGGACTGAGTGGTATCTTACTCACTTTAAATAAACCTAACTAATGGTACTCCTCAAGGGATAAATTATTGTTAACTCAAATTATCTAGTGCGCTAGAGCCGTTGCATGCATATGGTTAACTTTTAACTTATGATTGAGTTATAATTTTTGGCTAAGTTTCATCTACGTTGTGTAACACATTTTTGAACATCATGAGTTTTATAACTTGGTGAAATGATATCACTTTCTAGCTAAGTTCCATATGTGTTGGGCTCATTACATATCCTCCAATATTTCACCAAATGTATGGACACCCATTTAGTCCTCTGGTTACTTGACTAAGAATTAGAATGCAACTTTTCTGTACCATTATTAGCTATGAATCATATCTATATTTTTTGAAATATTAGAGTTAACTGACAAACTACTATACCGTTTGGACTGGTTCTCGTTTCTTAGCATCATCTTGGTTGTACCTAGATAAGGTAACACTCATGCATTTGTGTAGGTGCGGTTTCTTAGTCCCTCTCCCAAGAGGTGCGAGCATAACATGACTGTCATACCATGGTCCATTTCTCCAAAGACGTGAGTACCATAATAAAACGGATCATATGACCCCTCACCTCACCCTCAGGTCCACATCAAAACTAAATCTGTGTTGAACAACTACATGGATTCAGTACCATGCTTACCTGATGATCTGCCCGTCCAACAAGATGAAATTGGCGGTGTTACTCAGTGGATCCTCCTCCCTCTTAATAAAGCGGGATTGACCATCACGTTCCAGGTAGTCATTGGCAGAAGAATTATTTTTAGTTTACCTTATTTCTTTGAACTCTAGCGTACACTTTGTGTGTGCGGCATGGTCGATCTGTGTTAAACACACAAATGCCGAGAAGAAAAAAGAGCTTCATGCCAGTGTGTGTGATCCTATCTGTGTGAAAAATACAGTACAAACATAACAGAGTTTGAAGCATGTGTTAACCAGTTTTAATCAATTGAACTCATCAAGAAACAGAGCTATACTTGAGCCGGCCAGGAGTTACGCTGGCCAACGCCCAGATCCACAAGTCAGTATAGAAAGATATAAATGAGGGGGTGTCAACACTCAACAATCAAGTAGAGCAGGGACTCTGGCAAAATAGATACAGTCGTCACATGTTATCTGGGGTAATATCTCCCAAGTACGGGACAAATTAATATATTTCTGCAAAGTGGATCGCCAATCCTGCTGGCAGGCGGAGAGCCAAGATCGGACGGCATAGGAGAGTGGACCCATGAGAGGGATGCTAGACTGCACAGTTAATGCCTCAAAATAAGTAATCACAACGCAAAAATAAAAACACAACAAAAAATGGTGGCAATAAACACCGCAAGGAGGAAAAACTGACGCCATCGGGAAGTATTTCCCCCATCATCAGTCCCAAGCTATAGTCCTTTCGTGCTCGTTTGTTTTCGGGTAAAAACTTGTATTACTCAACTAACATCTACCGTAGTTACAATCTGCTTTGCTAAGATCAGCCGCACCTGGTGGTCCTGAGCCCAACCAAACCACAGTTCTGCTCTCGGTACTAGGAAAGTTAGCCTAATAAAATCAGCTACACCAATCTATCAGGAGTTGAATATATAGTATATACACGACCTCATGTTCACTGTCGACTTTGTCGCTTCATTTCTCTCAACGGTTGCACTGCGAAAAGATGACAAGGAAACAGTAAGAGATCAAAGGGGATGTGCAGTTTTGTTGAGTGTAATAAATGCTGACCCAAAAAAAATGCACTCTTAAGATCCAGAACGGGGGTGCTGTTTTGTTTGAGGCCAAGATTACTTGTTTATGGCACAATACAGTTACACAGACTTGTTTATGGCACCTACATACAGATCACTGCGGGTACCAAAGGGGTTAGGCAGTTGACCTCATTGATTTAATGAATCAATCATATTTCTACTTTTCCCTGAGCAATAAAGATCTCAGGTGGCTTTTCAGTGATATCGGCTCCATGCTCGTGTTGATACTGTGGCAATCGTGTGCTTTCTCCACAAGAACACATTGCTTACGATACATCATAAAATAGTCACCATTGATAGTGCCCAGTAGTAAATTGTAGAGAAGTATCATATTTAGATGTGTCCATGCAGATTAAGCATTGACAAATGAAAACATGAAGCAGTAAATAGCTAGAGAACAATCATATGAAAATTTGTCCATGGAGAGTAAGCGTTGGAAATGAAAGCAGGTACTCCCTCCGTCCCATAATATCAGAGCGTTTTTGACACCGGAGTATCTTCCAAGCAACATAAAAAAGGCCCAGCACACAACCTACCTCGAGGAGTCTTCTGCATCAATGGAATCAAATTTCTCCAGCAGTTGACTGTCAGATGCTTCTGTTCCAGTGCCTTCTTCAAGTTCAGCCATTCTTGAAAAATGAAATGATTGATCAACAAAGTGTTGACACTTGACAGGGCTCTACCAAATATAAAAAGTGGGAGTATTACTTCACTCTAAGAAAATCCACAAGCAATCCTAGTGCTCCATGATCACCGCACACCTCCCATATAGCACTTTTGATCTCTCCATCAGATGGTTCTCTATCCTCATTAGATCCAACCTAGTAAGAACAAGGCCAACACTACTAGAAAAACCCCTACTAATGGCGCACCTAGTATGGCCATTAATGGCGCATCTGTGGTGCGCCATTAACAGCACGCCATTAGTAATTTTTACTAATGGCGCACCACCTGGTGCGCCATTAGTATCTGGTATACTAATGGCGCACCGCGGGTGCGCCATTAGTATAGGCCAGGGTGCGCCATTAGTATGCCTCCCAGGGGCCATGTATATCCAGGTGCTTTGGCATACTAATGGCGCACCACCACTGGATGCGCCATTAGTAACCGCGGCATACTAATGGCGCACTGCCCAGTGATGCGCCATTAGTATGCACTGTCATACTAATGGCGCACTGTCATGTGATGCGCCATTAGTATGAATATTAGGTTTTTTTTGTTTTTTATTTTCTGTTTTTTGCACAGTTTACAAAATATATAATTTGACAAAATATAGACAGCACACATCAACAACAGATTCATCGAATACAATAGAAGATTAGTCTTTGAATACAATTCATCATATTAGTCTCCGAATACAATTCATCATATTAGTCTCCGAATTGAAAAGACCGAACAAAGATAGAACATTATATTACAAGTCTCGAGACCGCGAGTAGCGAGTTTGTCTTCACATTACAAGTCGATATCGATCATCTAAACTACCATCACATAGAAAAGAGCTGCGGTCATCACGATGAGCATCATCACGATGAAACTCGTCTTCATCCGGTTCCTCCAACGCTCCCTCCCCTCTCCCGCTAGATAGCGGGCGTATCTAGATTCGGCCTCGGCCCTAGTGGTGTACCATTTGTAACTGTTACCGCTGAATCGGTGAACCTGTCTCCGACACTCCTCCCAGTCATCGTAGACTCCGGGAACCTTACCCTTGTACACGACATACGTCGGCATCGCTATGCACTAGCCAAACGAAACGTTAGTACCAATTCACAGACAATACATAAGCAATATATAAGTATGCAACAGAACGATCGGAAGAGAAAAGCAAGACATTAATAGCATCGATTACATCTAAGTTGAACGACTCTCGAAACCAAAGAGACATACTACAAGTTCATTAAAGTTTAATTACAACATGAGCCAATCGATGTTTCAGAACTAGACACAGCATCACTGCTTTCGACTCGACTCAAGGGACCGGAGCGTGGATGAAGCCGCCGTCTATCGTGGGAGTCATGAAATAACGGTCGTTGTCAGCCTGCATTTGTAGCATTGTGTCGATGTCACTGTTGGACGGTTGATTTCTGAGGTAGAACTGCCCCGAGGTACGAAGGACATCTTGATGGATGATTTCCGCAAACTCCGACTGGATGCGAAAGAATTCTTGTCGGAGGTCCACGTCCTGGATTGCCGACACGCTCTTTGCCCAATCTTTGAGTTTACTCGGTAGCAGAAGTTGATGATGGTCCCGTACGATCGCCCGCATGTGATGGATGGCGTAGTAGGCACCCTTCTGACCGCCAGGCGGCTGCTTGACGCAGCAGAACGTCGTATTGTGGGAGAACACGTGCTTGCCGTACTTACGAATAGGACTGGTGAAGGTGCCTCTAGATTTGGCGTAGCCGGGGAGAACATCATCAAGAACCTTCTTGACATTTGTGTAGTCTACGTTCGACTGACGGTCCGGGTCGAAATACGTGGCCATGGAATATTTGGGGCTTAGGAGGATGAGCGTGCAACGTGTGTCACTGCCGAAAAGACGGAATGTTAAAAGAAAAACGGTCGAAATGTAAGAATTCATATGTTACGGGCCGGTTGAGGGGAGGACTTACTCGGGAAAGTAAGGCACGAGGAAGTTATCCTTATCTTGGTTTGCCAGAATGACGCTTTCGAGGTAAGAACTCGTGACTTGCCGGTCCCCAGCGCTGCCCAAGATCTTGGCACGCATGTAGAAGGGGTCGACTATCACGATGTCCGGGGTCTTGTCGCGAATGATCCGCATCTCCATACTCAGCGAAAATAGCCGAACGAAGGTGTAGTGCAGCGGATGAAGGTTCAACATAGCGTGGATGTCATCAAAACGCAGGACGATCGTACGCCCAATGGAGTTATCCACAAAGCCCTTGCCCTCTGGCACCTTGGCCGCGAAAACCGGGTATGCCACATCCTTCTCTCTGAGACGCCGCTTCTCCAAAGCAAGAACACTGTCATGCAGACTCCGCATAGCACCGGTTGCAGCATTGAGCATATTTGTCGGTAGCATCGCCCTACCCGCCACATGCACCCTCCTCGAGATATCCTGCGGTGAAGGTGGCCCGTCCTGAGCACGGATCGTACTCGGTGCCGGCTTGCTCACACCCTTCTTAGTCTTTCTTTTGCGTGCCTTCTTCTTCTCCTGTAATGGGACCGAGTTCTGCTCACAGACCGCCTTCTTGAGTGTGTTGGGGCTGATAATATTTCGCACCTCGCCTATCTGAGGCTCGGTGAAGTCGGCAGCTGGAGGCGTCTCCTGAGAGCTGAACGCCAGACGGCGCCTGTTGCAACTTGGCTTCTCCGCGGTACCAGCTAGATCGCACACGTATTTTGTTGGGTTTGGTTCTTGAGAAGGAGGCCCCATGAAGTCGCCATCATACCCATGATCGGCAAAGTACTGATCGACGTTGCCAAATGTATCATCGTCGTCGTCGTCGTCGTTCTGATCCTGTGCCATATGCATGTTTGGATCCAGTGGCATAGGGATGTCCGGCACCGTTACGGCGGTCTTGCCATGGGGCCGACTTGGCGCCGGCACGACTGGCGGTGTTGTCTTTGGGGTGGTGTCCCCCGCCCCCAAACGAATCTGGCTCTTCGGCCAAAGCAAGGGCCAGCTCAGGCAGGCGCTGAGGGTCATCACGTCTTCATCGTCGGCCCCGACGGGTCGAATCGGAGGTAACAAGTCGTCGCAGCCTAGCAGCACCCGAACCAGTTGAACCCTAAACAAGTTGGGTGGCATCTGGGTACCGTGGAATAAGGGGTTGCCCGGTTGAACGATTTTGCCCTTGGCGACATCGACCAACTCGTTGTTCACGAAGTGGAGGAGAGTGCATGGAACGTCGGCGGCGCCCTGCGAAAACATGTAGGGCGTCAGGGATGCCCAGTCAAAGGCAAGGAGATGAAGTCCTCGGCCGAGAGAGGCTTAATTAGTTACCGTGATGATGGCGTCGAGCTCGGCTAATGTCGACGCACCGCCAACGGCGGGCGTGCAGTTGACGGAGGGGCCGCTTGCTGAAGAGGTGCCGGCCGGCGTACACCCGGGTGCATTAAGCTCCCGTGCCGGCGTCGGAGACACCAATGCCGCCTCCGCCGGAGGCACCAATGGCCCCGCCATCGCATTATGCGAGTTGCTGGCCGTGAAGCTAGGAATCGGGGGCGGCCCCTGTTGGCCGCCCGCAATCCACGCACTCAACCCCGAGATCAAGGTAGGCACAAGGGCGGTGATCGTCGCTCCGAGTCATTGTTCCACTTGCTCTTAGACAATCTCCGGAATCCGCGCCACCTGTGCCTTGAGTTCTTGAACCTCTCGCGCCTGGCTTTCCGAGCTGGTCTTTTTCTCCTTCCGCACACCAGCGGTATAGTATGACCCCCATTTTGTCGACAAGCCTTTGCCGGCCACACGACCAGCTGACGTCGGCTTACTGAGCTTATCCTTGTTCTTCATTACATTCAACCCCCTATTTAGAGTGGTGTCCCAAGGGTTGCTCTTAGTCGACCCCGCGCTACTGCTTTCAGTCGCCTGCGGAAGGAATGTGAACCATTTAGAAATTCGGCTTCATTAATTAGAATGCAACCATATGGAGCTAATTACGCGGGGGTGTATTCCTTACCAGAACAAGCTCAAGCTGCCTGGTCTTCGGATCCGTGGTAAGCTCCTTTGTTTTCGGGTCCTTCTTGTACCGGGCCCTGACAAAGTTCCTGGTCTGCTTGTCACCGTATTTATCGAAGAGGGGCGGTAAGCCTTGCTCGGCACGGTCCGCCTCCTCCTTGTCCCATATAGGCTCCGCCACTCTGTAACTGCCGGGACCGAGTGTGTGTTCCCCTATGTTCAGCTCCCGCATTTGTTTCCCCCACTCACTTGATTGGGAGCTTGCGGTGCTCGAGCAATTGATCTTGAAGTCGTTGTAGTCATCTTCGGTGATCGAAGGATTTTTCTCCTTGATCTTCTGATAACTCTCACCTTTCTCAATCATTCTCTTCACATTGCTTTTCCAAGTAGACAGGGCCTTGCTCATCTTCGTGAGGGCAGCATTGTTCACTTTATTCCCTTTGAGGCTTGTGTTTTCAAATTCAGCGGGGAACTTGTATCGTTCGTGCAGCTTCCCTCGGTCAGGATGCCTCAGGTTCTCGGTGTTGATCGAGACGGTGCTCCGGACAATGCACCCAAGCTGAAGCGAGTACCCCTTGACTATTCGTTCGGGCGCCATTGGATTCCCGTTGGAGTCCACTTCAGTAACTTCCTCCTTGAGGGTGCGGAGCACGATCGGGCGCCGGTCCTTCCGTTGCCTCTTCGGTTGGCTGCCATCTATGCGTGCGCCGCCATCATCAGTGGTGGCATCCTCGGCGGCACCATCAGTGGTGGCATCAGTGTGGTCATCCTCGGCGGCACCATCTGTGGTCTCAGGATCGGTGGGGAAGGCGGCGGCCTCATACAAGTGAGGTTGTTCCTCCATCTCCTGGGACAGCTCCCAGAATGCCTTGCCGCCCGAACCCCCGGCCTCATCGTTGTGGGCCATGTTTCTCTCTAAATAGAAACAAAGTTTGGTCAAAAAGTTGGTTATTGTCAAGGAACAAGATCATGGTCTCATCATTTAGGGTTTGTCGACGCCGAGGCATCCTAAAATCTAAGCTTTTATCATTGAGGGTTTTTCGACGCCAAGGCACCCTAAAAGCCTAACCTTTCATCATTTCGGTTTTTATCGACACCGAGGCACCCTAAAAGCCATGCATTAGTCACAAGTACGCCGGGGCACTTGATCCTACTTAATTAACTACTAAGATACCCCGGCCCATGCATTAGTCACAAGTACCCCATATGTCCTATTTTTAGCAAAGTCATGCTAAAATTCACGGAAAATTTCAGCATGACCTTTGCTGAAAATAGGACATATGGAGTACCCGAATTTGCCGGAACGGAAGTTAATCGATATTCCGGCAAACTCAAGGGCCTCTCGGGGTACCTGCAAAATCATTATCCCAGGTGGAAATGGATGCAATGTCACATGTCACATGGATCCCACACCCACAGGAGCTGGTGAAGCTTCATGTGTATTTCACGAAAACCAGCCTGACTAAAGAGCTTTATGTAGAAAACAAATCACTCCACCAGCTCACACAGGATCATCCCTCTAAGCAATTACTCAAAATGGGCACTAGCAGCAAAATGAACATTTTACAATCTGAACTTTTTTGTCATCTATGTGCTCATTTAACTTTGATCCAAATAGTATCAAAGTTCTTACAAACAAGCAGCTCTGCTAACAAAGAACAGTAAAAATGGGGCTTGCCTTAAGATGGGAAGTAAAGTTGCAAAAACTATCACAAAGAACAGTAAAAATGGAACATAGCTCAGCATTTGTATTGATAGGAACAAACATAAAATCAAACCATGGGCATCTACTAGGTAGACCAACATAAAATTTTGACTGGAGTTACATAAGGGGAAATTGATGTGATGAATGGCAGTTTGGGAGCTGAGCTGATCATGTCCATGTATTCTAATTCTACAGTAAGATGGCATTGCTGTTGGTACCAATTTATTTGTTCACAAAGATACATTTTTGGTAATGCATAGACAACATCACCTTTTATTTATCATGGTTGGTTCTGTTCCATAATTATATCAGCCCAGAGTGTCTTATTAGATATCAGACTGAATTGTAATGCACCCATTCTAAAACTTTAAGTGAAAATAACCCTTGGTGTTTGATATGCATAACAATGAAAGATGTTGGTTCACATCTTTGACTGGAGTAACAGAGGCATAAAAGTAGAAATTACAGGTCAGAGGATCATGCTGATTAAGGTTCTGTTTTTATACTGCAAGTTCCAGGTAATTAGAGTATGTGGCACTGTCTTGTGTTGACTAACTCATAAATGATATTATCATCTTTACTCACCGTTATGTGTATCATGGCTGAAATTCCACCGTTATAATACATGCCTGCTTGGCTAATTAGCAAGTAAGTAACTCTTACATTATCAAAGCTTGCCAGTTTCTGAAATCAATTACTGACAGGGAATAGCACAGGCACACAGCAAACCTATAACTTAATGATGGTTATTAGGGAAGACAGGAAATGAGGATGGACAGAACCATATGTTTGGGAAATGCAAATAGAAGTAGTGCTATGAGAGTAATTTTTTTTCAATTTTCATTGATGTTTCAAATTAGATCGGTGCACATGTGGCTGCAATTTCTATTGGTCATCCAAGATGGGTGTTCATAGTAAAGTACTATATAGTGGCACTAACATAACCAAGGATTGCTTTTAAAAAAACATAACCAAGAATCACCTTCCACGTGGCTTCTTCTCTTTAGCCTGGCTTCCTTCTGCAAAGTGGGCAAATACTTCTGTCTGCTGCAGTAGGTACTTCAGTCGCCCTTTCCCTTCTTGTTCTGTGATCAAAACCACGATGAGAATGCAATACACACCAAAGAATATCATATACAAGAATTGCAGAAATTAAACAAGGTCAGACCCACACTATCTATTCTTTCTTCATGGCAGAATATCATATACAAGCACGAATTTTGTTCACATTTATATAGCAACAAATATTTATACACTCATATAGCAGCACTAAGTATATTGCACTTAGAAGAAGATTTGCTTTTACATCCCACCCAACTTAACAATCCAAGTCACTGCTACTCATATTCAAAAAACCTAACTCCAATATAACCAGAAAGATTGTAAAACCTAACTCCATTATAACTCCAATATAACCAGAAAGATTGTAACTCCAATATAGCCAGAGTTATAATGCAATATTTCTTTCAGTTTATCAGTGCAAGTATATCATTCCACAAGCTTCAGAGAAGAGCAAGCAGGAGTACACTACTGCACAATTTAACTGAATTTTTTTACTCCAATAATACTGGTACACTTGCTACTGTAATGGAATACCTGATCTTTGATTCAAGTAATAGTGTATGATGAATTTGATTATTCAGACTTAAGTTTCTTCAAGTGATGTCACTAGTTTCAGTTAACTGGAGTACTACAGCAAATGGAGTACCTAATCTGATCCAGTTAAAGTCTCCAAATGGAGTACTACAGCTCCTGCACCTGCTTCTATTATGTTTGTCTTGATAAGGAAGATTATGTTTCCATGTATAGTTCTAAAGGACTACCAGAACACAAAGGCACCTGCTTCCATGTATAGTTCTAATGTGCATTTTATTTTCTACTTGTAGCCTTGTAATCTTAATTTAAATAAATATAACAGGGGGTGTGGGGCTTTGCCCTACTGCGCAACTCAAAACAAATGAACTGAATCGCATGAACATAAGGCATAAGATAAATTTATCCCCATGGAAATAGAAAACATTTTGAAAAAATCACCAATTGCGCAGACCATTACAGTTGTATCAACATCACAAGTAAACAACAATTTGTTTTCGTATTTTGAGCTTTGGACAGAGTTCTAATACATGAATAAAAAGTGGTATATTATAGTATTTCACAAAGTTTCTGGAACTTGTTGAGAAGAAATCATGCACACGGAGTGACATATATTAACACTAAAAATGACTAAATATATACTAATCAGCCAGCTTAACTGGCAGGATTTTCCCCAATTTTTTTGACAGAGCAGACACGAACACTAAAACAGTAGAGTGGCATTTATCTATGATCAACAGATCCGCCAAAGAGCATAACAAATTTCTATATACATTTAACATAATCGATCATTCGAACTTGATTCTAAGGATTTGAGTTCAATTCGAAGGTCGCATGGACAATTCACAGAGGAGAGGGGGGAGCGGAGGAGCAGAGACGGGTACCTAATCTGATCCTGGTCGCTCGCCGGCGTCGGGGCATCGAGGCGGCATCGGGGCGTCGGGGCGGCGTCGAGGCGGTGGGGCAGCGTCGGGGCGGCGGGGCAGCGGCGTCGGGGCGGCGAGGCGGCGGAGCGGCGTCGAGGCGGCGGGGCAGCGGCGTCGGGGCAGCGTCGAGGCGGCGGGGCAGCGGCGTCGGGGCGGCGTCGAGGCGGCGGGGCAGCGGCGTCGGGGCGGCGTTGAGGCGGCGGGGCAGCGGCGTCGGGGAAGGAGATCGAGGGCGAGGGCGAGGGAGAGAGAGGGGATCGAGGGCGAGGGAGAGAGGTGGGCCGCCGGGAAGGACTATGGATGGATGGAGGCACAATACTAATGGCGCACCACCCCTCGGTGCGCCATAAGTACATCCACACTAATGGCGCACCTCACCCTGGTGCGCCATTAGTAAAAAAAATTTATGTTCGAACCAACAGGTTATATTCCACCTAACATGCTCCACATCAAGCGTCCTCTACTAGCTCGACTGGTCAGCAGCCAGTTCTCACACCAGGAGGTCCTGGGTTCGATTCCTAGGCTCCACAATTTTTTTTCATTTAAAATACTTATTTATGGACAGAAAATAAAAGTTATACAAATGGTTAAAAAATTGCCATGGTATGGTACAAATAAGAATTAATAAAATTGCCATGGACGAATTGAAAACAAGAAAAAAGCGGCCATGTATCTAAAACTATTTTTTTACATAGTCTGCCGTCTGTGAAAAAAGAAAAAAAAGGTTTTTGTTGCAAACTTGCCATGTATCTAAAACTAATACTCGTATTTGCATAATCCCTCACCCCCCTGTTGACTCCCGGGTGGCAGCTAGATGCACTAGCTAATGTGATGGGTGTGCGTGGGTTCCCTAAGGAGAGCGTCCACGCCCATTATAAAACAAACGCGTGACTTCCCCCTCTGCCTTGAGATTCGTGTAGGGGAACGGACAATGCAGAGGAAGTTCACGTCAACGTGCAAAAAATTTGACGTCTGTTTTTCATAAATTGGGAAAAAAGGTTCTGTGGGTGTTCTACTCGAACTCCAGCCAGACCGGAGCCATGCTCGCCGGCAGGCGGGGATACCTTTTATGAGTATTTGAGTAGGGGAGGGGTGCGGGGGGTCGGCGGCGGCGGTTGAGTAGGGGAGGGGTGCGGGGGGTCGGCGGCGGCGGTTGAGTAGGGGAGGGGTGCGGGGGGTCGGCGGCGGCGGTTGAGTAGGGGAGGGGTGCGGGGGGTCGGCGGCGGCGGCCGGTGGACCGGGGGTGCTCGGCGGCGAGGGGGACCGGATCTGGCGAGGTGGGATAGCGATCGAGATGGAGGGGGATCGAGATCGAGTGTCCATGAAATTTGAAAATATTCATGATAGTTCAAAAAGTGTCCATGAAATACAATCGAGAAATGAAGGCTACGATTTAAATACAATCGATCTTAGCTAGCTATCTGTTCACAATCTTCTTGCCCTTCTTTTTCGCAAATGGAGTTCTTCTGTGGAACGGACGTCCTTTAGGTAGGGTGGTCCTGCTTCTTCTTGTGGTGTATGCTGCTACTTCATCATCGTCGTCATGTTCGATCCTCGGGTCGCCGTACTTGTCGAAGTCTTGCTCATTGGCTACTCCATCCATTCCGATGATCTTCCTTTTGCCTCTCCTCACGACAACACGACTGGGCTTTGGCGGGTCGGTAATGAAGAAGCATTGGTCCACTTGGGAAGCCAGTACCCATGGCTCATTTTTCGCGGTGACGTTTGCGCCCGCGGTCTTGGATTTGGCTTCGGGTATAACCATGGTGGTGAAATACCGGTCTTCTTTTATGACGTTCTTGGCCCATCTGACACGGAACATCGGGACCTTCTCTCCAGCGTAGCTCAGCTCCCAGATCTCCTCGATCCTTCCGTAGTATCTGTCCTTGTCGTTACCGGTGTAGGATTCCATCGTTACCCCGGAGTTCTGATAACCATCGCTCTTCATGTCCTTGGCCTCGGTGTAGAATGTGTAGCCGTTGATATCGTACGCCTCATAGGTCATCAGGTTGTGCTCGGCGCCCTGTGACAAGGCGAATATGAGTTGTTCTTCCGCGGAAGAATCCTCATGTAAAGGGTACGACAGAAGCTTCTGCTTGAACCAACGCGTGAAACATGAGTTGTGCTCTTTGAGTATATCTCCGTCCGTCCTCTGTTGGCCTCGGTCATTGTACGTCTTCTTAATAAAGGTTTTGTGCTCTACCACCCAAGGATCGACCACGTCTATGTGTTGTAGCGCGACTAGGTTTGCTCTTTCAAAGTCGGCGAGTCGACCCTCGAAGTCGACATGCATTTCGCGGCGACCCTCACGGTGACCCCATCCAGCGAGCCTGCCGAGGTGCCTGTTGACGGGCAGACCAACGGGGTTCTCGATGCCTAGATAATTCGTGCAGTAGGAGATGCACTCTTCGGTCAGAAAGCCCCTGGCTATGCTTCCTTCTGGACGTGACATGTTGCGAACGTATCCTTTGATGACACCATTCATCCTTTCGAACGGCATCATGCTGTGCAGGAACGTCGGCCCGAGTTGGATGATATCCTCCACTATATGGACCAGCAGATGCACCATAACGTCGAAGAATGCGGGCGGGAAGTACATCTCAAGCTCGCATAGTATCACCACGATCTCTTCCTGTAGCCTTCTGAGTTGCCTCACGCCAATCGACTTCCGAGAGATGACGTCGAAGAAGTTGCATAGGCCAAATAGCGTTTCACGGACGTGCGCGTCCATGATCCCACGGATTGCAACTGGAAGTATCTGCGTCATCAGCACGTGACAGTCGTGAGACTTCATCCCGCTGAACTTCTGCTTCGCTGGGTCTAGGTATCTGCTTATCTTCCCCGCGTAACCGTAAGGAAGTTTTACTCCTAGGAGGCAGGTGAAAAACTGCTCGATCTCCTCCTGACTTAGAGTGAAGCACGCGGGAGGGTAGTCATTTCCGGTCTTCTTGGCCTTTTTGCCTTTGCGACGACTTTCTGTGTCCTGCTTCGCCTCATCATCATCATCATCATCATCATCATCATCATCATATATAGCGTGAAGCTCCTGCCTGATGCCCATTGATTTCAAGTCTGCCCTTGCTTTCGGCCCATCTTTGGTCCTCTCTGGCATGTTGAGCAGGGTACCAAGCAGACTCTCGCACACGTTCTTCGTGATATGCATGACATCAAGGCTGTGAGGCACACGGTGGATCTTCCAGTACGGCAAGTCCCAGAAAACAGACCTCGTTTTCCATACCTTCAGCAGCGGCTCTGGCGCCTTTCGCTTCTTTCCCGGCTCTGGCGCCTTTTGCTTCTTTCCCGGCAGTGGGCAGTCTTTCCAATTTTTCAACAGCTTGTCTATTTCCTCGCCGCTCCTCGTACACGGGCGTTTTCGGGGTTCGGTTTCACCATCGAACAGATCCTTGCGTTTCCTCCACGGGTCATCGTCGCGAAGCCACCTTCGATGTCCCATGAACACGGTTTTCGAAGACCCGGGATCTCTATCTAGCTGGCGATACGTTGTGTCATCCATGCACCTTACGCATCCAGAAAATCCGTGGACTACCTGCCCCGCAAGATATCCGTAACCGAGATAGTCGTGCACCGTCGTGAGCAGTGCGGCTCTCATAGGGAAATATTCTTTCTCTGCGGCGTCCCACGTATTGGCTGGCGTTTTCCACAGCGTGTCAAGCTCCTCTTTCAGCAGCCCCAGATACAGATTGATGTCGTTCCCTGGTTGTTTCGGCCCTTCAATTAGCATACTCATGTGAATGTACTTCCTCTTCATGCACAACCAGGGGGGAAGGTTGTACATCCACACAAACACAGGCCAGGTGCTATGTGTGCTTCTCTGGCTGCCAAACGGATTGACTCCATCGGTGCTCGCGCCCAGCACGATGTTCCTTGGATCGTTCCCAAATTCTGGGTATTCGAAGTTCAACGCTTGCCACTGGCTCGCATCCTTAGGGTGACTCAGCATCTTGTCTTTTTTATCTATCTCCGGATCATTTGCGTCATCTTCTCGCTTCTTCTCCTCCCTATCCGCGTGCCAACGCAGGAGCTTTGCTACCTTAGGATCCGCGAAATACCGCTGCAGACGAGGAGTGATCGGAAAGTACCACACCACTTTTCGAGGAGCTTTCTTCCTCTTCTTGTATCGAGTGACACCGCACACCGGACATATGGTAGACTCCGCGTGCTCGTCCCGATAAATGATGCAATTGTTCATGCACACATGGTATTTCACGTGCGGTAAATCCAGAGGACACACGATTTTCTTCGCCTCCTCGAAACTGGTCGGGCACTTGTTCCCCTTGGGAAGACGTTCGTGCCAGAATGACATGTTCTCGTCGAAGCATGCGTCGGTCATTTTGTGTTTTACCTTCATCTCCAGAGCCATGAGCGTTACTTTCAGGCGGGTATCCTCGGGCCTGCATCCTTCATACAATGGAGTAACCGCGTCTAACTCAAGTTGATCCATCTTGGCTTTCTCTCGGGCGGCAGCTCTTGCGTTATCCGTCTGCTTGAGAAGCAGCTCTTGAATATGAGGGTCCTGCACCCAGCCCATCGATGGTCCAGCGTCGTCTGCTCCGCCGGCATCATCATCATGTCCTGCATCTTCTACATGATGACTGTGTACAGCATCACCGTCGTGATCATCTCCTGGGGATTCTTCGTCTTCTCGCCCCCCCCCCCGAGCCGCGGTGGTTGTCTTGCTGCCCTTCCTCATTTCTTGCCCGGCCCCCATGGACGACTTCGTAGTCATCTTCATCACCTTGCCACCGATAGCCATCCATGAAACCACGCAAGAGCATGTGGTCCCGCACCTGCCCGGAATCCGGGTCCGCAATAAGGCTATTCAGCTTGCATCTTCGACACGGACATCTTATCTCCGTCTCGTTCTTTTGAAGCATCTCGGCCTTCGCGGACCTCAAAAACCTATTCACGATGCCTTCGGTCATCGTGCGGACCATGGTCGCCTGCGGGGTAGAGCAAAACGATATTTTAGAACCAAGAAAAAATTTGGCATGACTTTCCCTAAAAATAGGACCAAAAAGAATGCTTAATGCCAAAATTCTCGCCGAAACGGAAATGAATCAACATTCCGGCAAAATATTGGCAACTATCGCATTTCAAATACCGGTACACCTCCAAACACAAACACATATGCAACACCACAAACATATGCAACACCACGAACATACATAGATCTAGCTAGGCCATAAAAAGTGCATGTGCACATTGTTGTAGGGAGAACAACATAAATATAGCTTCCCCCCTTACTTACCTAGCAAAACAAGGTAACTTAACCACTTAATTTGAATGAATCTATGGTGGAAATGAGGTGAAAAAGAGGAGGCACCCGAGACAAGGAGGAGGCGGTGGAGAGAATGAAGTGGGGAGAAAGTGAGTGTGGGAGGAGAGGCTGTCCAAAATATCTTGTTGCTGCCCACTTACTAATGGCGCACCAGCAACAAATGCGCCATTAGTAATCCAGGTTACTAATGGCGCACCCCCTGTTGATGCGCCATTAGTAGTTTTGCAAAAAAAGGAATAAAAACAATAATAAAAAAATAACATTAGTGGCGCACCTTCTGGCTGGTGCGCCATTACTAGTTACAACTAGTAATGGCGCACCACCAGTGGATGCGCCATTAGTATGTTTGGACAGGCGCACTAGTTCAAAAAAAAATTGGTACTAATGACGCACCGTGGGCAGGGTGCGCCATTAGTAGTTTCAACACTAATGGCGCATCAGAAGGTGATGCGCCATTAGTATATACTAATGGCGCACCACATGTCTGGTGCGCCATTAATGTCAATTCCATCTATAGCCCTTTTCCTAGTAGTGCAAGGAAGGGGCTTAGATCAATATGGTCCTTCAAGCCCCAATACAATACATCCTAACACGTTTCTGGACTCGCACAAACTGGTCATTGTAAAGAAGCCATACAAGATAATGCTAAGAACAAAAATGTAATTCAAAATGATTTAGATCAGGAAATGAAGCAAATTGCTATGAAGCTAGAGCATTGTTGCTTCATGAACAGTTATTTCATACAATAAAATACATTGATTAACTAGGTTTTTCTGTTCACATTACAGCAGACTAACAGCTTAACCAGATGGTCTACAACAACATTCTCATGGTATTTTTTTAACAGCAAGAATGGTAGGTAGTAAAGCCACTTCAAAATAAATAATACTCCCTCCATCTCAAAATAAGTGTCTCAACTTTGTACTAACTTTGATACAAATTTATACTAAGCTTAAGACACTTATTTTGGAACGGAGGGAGTAGATCGCTTCCTGGTATGATAGCAACAGGGCCATGGTTTCGCAGGCCGAGGCCACCCACTGCTGCTTCCATTTCTTTCCTGAATAACCACACTGCAGTACAAATAAACGTTGCAGATTACAGCATGTGTCTTCTCCCATGTACAGTACATATGACGACTTTAGCGGCTTTATTACGTACTAGAAAGCACCTTGTTTGTTACCAACACTAAACGAAGAGAGTGAAGTTAGTTTTTGTGCGCTATGTTGAGAAGTAGGGACGTTCAGCTCAGTTACCGCCACGGAAGAAAGCGTTGTTAACTTAATTTATCTAGTGTTGAGCCGGAGTCTCCCCCCCCCCCCCCCCCCCCCCCCCTCCACTCCCTTCTTCCCCTCGCCGCTACCGGAGACGGCCGCCGGGAAGCCTGCGCGGGCGCCGGTGAAGGTGGCGGCGAGGATCTCGGCGCTCCATCCCCTCTCGGAGGCCTGCGGTTCCTGGGGCGGCGGCCCCAAGCGGAGAGGCGGCGTCGTCGGGCGGTGGGCGGCGTTCGCAGGGGTGCTGGCCAGTGTGCCTGGCCGCGCGGGGGGCGGGTGGTTGGTGGAATCCGGCCGCGGCGCGAAGATTCTTCGTCAGATCTGGAGGTTCGAAATCCCTTCCCGGCTACCTCTCTCTCGCCGTCGGCGGTGGCTTGTGATTTGCTCTCTGGCCCTGGCGTTGGTGCGAGTTGGTGGCCAGCTAGGGGACCGGGGGAAACCTTGGCCGGTCCGGCCGGTCCGGCGGCGGCAACGCCCAAGGGCGCTGCTTTCCTCCATGGGGGCGCAGCCGAGGTCCCCTGCTTCCACCCCGACCCACCCTGCCCGGGTGAAAACCTTATATCCTCTCGGATTTGGTGGCGGCGGCGCCTTGCGCGCCGTGACCTTGCTGGAGGCGCTGTTAGGGAGGCGGGATGCGGTCGGGAGGCGCTGCAGGTGAGGGACGGAGCTGCCTCCTCTTCATCGTCCGATTCCACGAAGCGTATTTCCACCTAGCTGGGCATGGACCGTGGCGGAGCGGCCGGCTAGGGATATCCCAAATTGAAGTGGCCGCACTATGTCCACCTTCCGATGTGAGGGCGGCATTCTTCGAGCTCTAGGGTGAGCTCCTCGAAACCCCGACGGTGCGGCGCCTACGAGCCATGGCGAGGGGGTAGGGTCCCTCTTCGGTGATTGAGATGGAAGATGTTGTTCCCCTTCTTCTCTAGGTGTTCCTGGAGCATGGCCATCTTTGAAGGTCGGATATGCCCTGCTTTGCTGCTCTGCTTTTCCTCATATGATCCTAGTGTGGAGTGCTCGGCCTTTGCAAGCTGTAATCTTAATTTCCTTTGCATTAGCTGCTTGTGGAGGTTGTAGTTAGCGTTTCAGTCCAGTGTTCCCATTGTATCCTTCTGACCGCTGTAATTTGGTTGTTTGCTGTAACTCCTGGCCGGTTGATGGCTTTGTTAATTCAAAGCCGGGCTCCTCGCGAGCCTTCGTTCTAAAAAAATTTATCTAGTGCTGCATATGGTTAACTTTGAACACGCGGTTCATGTATATCTCACACGTGATTACTAATAGCACGTACTGCTCATGAGTTGTGCAACCCGTTTTTGTAACTTCATGAGGTTTGTAACTTTGATGTCACACTTTCAGCATATGCTTTTATTTTCTCGCTAAGTTTCTTCAGTGCTGGGCTTTATATACACCATTGCATGTTTCACAAGATGCTCCGTTTAGCCCTCAGACTACTTAGCTAAGAATCATAATGCAGCTTTTACTTAGCTGAGCATCAGAATGCAACTCTTCTCTACCAAACATCACCTTCATCGCACCATATCTACAAGTTTTTTGGTTATCATAGTGCCAATTGTGATATTAGAGTAAACTGACCGGCTCTTATATTCCGCCCATGTTGGTTCTTGTTTCTTAGCATCATCTTGGCGGTACCTAGACAAGATCTTGGTTCTTATTTTTTAGCATCACCTTGGTGATTTCTAGACAAGGTCATGATTCTTGTTTCTGAACATCATAGATGATTGATGCATTGCGTGTTAACGGCCACTTTCTCAAGAGGTGCAAGCACGTGGCTTCCATAGGAGGGTCCACTTGTCCGCGACATGAACTTCATAATGAAATGGATCATATGACCCTCCCTCTCACCCTAAGGTTAGGAGGAGATGACAAAAGACATCAAATCTATGATGATAATCATCCCACGGGAAATGAAAATGCATAAAGACATTGACCATATTATCAGACTAAATAAAGTGAGCTTGATGGGCAGCCGTCGCGTTCTAGGTACATATTGGCATACGGATTGTATTTAGTGTACACTTTCCTTGTGTGAGTGTGATCCTATTTTTAAGTCTGAAAAAACCCAATACAAGGATAACAATATTTGTCCAAAGTTTGGGTGTAGCAAATATATTTCTCCAAAGCGGAACAACACAAGTCTAGTTAGAGATGTGTCGCTCCCAACACATGTTGTACCAGGTAAGCAAAGTCTCTATGTCTGCTCCTCCGCGGACAGCTCCAGAAGACGTTCCGCCTCCCTGAGGAACATCCTCGTCAGCTGCTTCTGCCCTCTACGGTACACTATACACGACCTTCTGTTCACTCTCGATTTCGTCGCTTCGACGCCTTCGACGGTTGCACTGTGAAAAGGAGGACAAGGAAACAGTAAGAAATCACCGATGCCGTGGCAGTCAGATTTATTAAGGACAATGCGGACAAAACATGCACCCTAGCTAAGATCAGAAACTAGGGTATTGTGCGGTTTTGAGTCAATCACTTGTTTATGGCACAATACAGTTACAGACTTGTTTATGTACAGATAACTGCAGGAACCAAAGTGGTCAGGCAATTGAACTGATTGACGTAACAAATGAAACATATTTCTAGTTTTCCCTGGGCGATGAAAATTTCAGGCGGTATTCCAGCAATATCAGCTACATTGCTCACGTTGACGCTGTGGCAATCGAGTGCTTTCTCCAAAAGAACACATTGCTTACTGTGGCTCTTAAAATAGTCACTGTTGCTAGTGCCCAGAAGTAAATTTGGATAACTATATTATGTTAAGATCTATACAAGAAGAGTAAGCGTTGGAAATAAAAACAGGCATCTTCCCAGCAACATAAAGAAAATTTACCTCAAGGAGTCATCTGGATCGTTGAAATCAAATTTCTCCAGCAGTTGACTGTCAGATGCTTCTGTTCCAGTTCCTTCTTCAAGTTCAGCCATTCTTGCAAAATGAGAGGATTGATCAACTAACTGTTCACACTTGACAGGGCTCTATCAAATATAACAAGTGCATGGTGCACGAAGGAGGAGGAAAAAGGAGTCATATTGTTTGTATTACTTCACCCTAAGAAGATCCACAAGCAATCCCAGCGCTCCATGATCACCGCACACCTCCCATATAGCGCTTTTGATCTCTGCATCAGATGGTTCTCCATCCTCACTAGATCCAACCTAGTAAGAGCAAGTTCAAAGAAGGGTCTCAAAACCAGATGATCACAAAAAGACAACACTTACTGTCCTTCAAGCCCAGATGCAACGCATCCTAAAATGGTTCTTGACTCGCTCTTTTTCTTTAAAGAAAAAAGCCATATGTCATAATGCTAAGAACAAAAATTTAATTCAAAATGAGTTAGATCAGCAAACGAAACAAATTGCTATGAAACTAGAGCGCCGTTCCTCCATGAACAACTCTTTCAAAAAAGGGAAATACACAGGTTTAACTCAGTGTCTTTACAGCAGGCACTCTTGTTAACAGGTTAATCAGATGGTCTACAACGATGTTTTATATGGTATTTTTTAACACCAATAATGATATATAGTAAAGCTACTCCAAACAGAAATATAAGGAGCTCATCATCTCATCCAGCAGTTGGTAATGTAGCATGATGGCTAAAATATGAAGCTAATACTCACTTTACATCTTTTGTTTTCAGAGTACCCAGTTTGTCATCTACTCCCTCCGTTCGGAATTACTTGTCGCAGAAATGGATGTATCTAGACGTATTTTAGTTCTAGATACATCCATATCCGAGACAAGTAATTCCAAACGGAGGGAGTAGGAATCAACCCACGCTGTTCAGTATGTGAAAGAAAAACACCAACCTCTCCAAGCAGGGAAGCAACCTGTTCAAGCTCATGTTCTTGCATGGCAATTGTGCGAAGAGTACTTAAAAATTCTTGAGGGAAAACATTTTTGTGGAGATATGATGGAACTTTGCGTTGACCACTCCAACTGTAACTAGAAAAATGACTAGCATTTTTCTTGTTATCATCTTCACTAGAACTGGTGCTGGTTCCTAAAAATCCCCTATCAAGCAAACTTGTAGGTAGAAGACATCTCAATTCAGCCTTCTGCAAACATTAAATACATACAAAGTGAGAGCCATGCTGGCAAGTGGCAACAGCTGCTCAGATGGGTTGAATTCATTAGAAAAGTCATCACAATCTCGAACCATGTGTTTCCAAATAAAAAAAATAACTCGAGCCACTCAGTAAATATCAAATACCCCATACAAAACAAACCAAAGACGGCGGGGTATAGATAATAAGTGCAATCAAATTTCTGACTCAATTCCAGAAAACTTTGTGTTGGGTAAGTTCATCTAAACAGAACATAGTTGAAGCCATACAAGATAAACATAAACACTTGGTGTAATTTTTTTAAAAAAAATAAACACATATTTGTACCTGCATCTCAATTAGTTTCATCTTAACGTCAGCAGACTGAAGCTGTCTAAGAGCTTCTACTGGATAATGAACCTGCAGTTAAAGCAAGGACATCAAAGGATAAACAGCTACTTCTTACATAAGTATGCTATAAGAGGTTCTTAAAAAAGGTATTGATCTATTATCAAACTTAGAATACGCTGAAGGCATTGATGTACCATTTATCAAACTTTAACTCCTAATTCTAAAATTGCAGTGAATAATGACTTTCCTGTTTCTCCTTTTAGTGTGAGCTGGTTCTTTTTGTTTCGTTGCAATCGGTCACTTTAATGGGTTCACATTTAGCATGCAATCTATACGTTAACCAGAAAATGAAATTTGCAAAATATATCCTACAAATCTTATTACAAACTTTTGGCGCATACATCAATGTGAGGGTTACCATGAGATAATCATCTGGATTATTGTCAACCACAAATCCATATAGGTACAGCAATTCCTGTTGGTAAACACAAAATACATTTCATCAGTAATTCTATTCTGATAACCATACATAAATCATGGCGACTTTGCTGGTATCTTTAATGACTACATGTTGTTTTAAACCCACGCATAAATAGTAAATCATGAAACACACTACAGTTTCTTGATAACAAACATGATGTTAGTGCAACTTGTCATTCACCAATGAGATAGAAAAGTACCTTCCCTGTTTTAAGTATGCTGAAAATCTAGAGCCAATATGCACTCTTAAACTAGCATATATGTATCAAAAGTAAATCTGTAAGGATATGTGGATCCATGTAGAAAATCACAGATCCAATGGACAAAACAAAATGGACATGGAGCCAGTGGACTGGAGTGTGTGTACCTCCCTCGCCCCGTCCAAACATTTATCCTTTCATTATGCAAGCTGTCAGGCCTCAGTTACATGATAATTCTTCTCTAGATTATTCATCGGGCGTGTAACTGTGTGTGCAACTCTAAAGAAACTACATCTGAGAACTTTTACCGTTCTAGAAAAAATGTACCATGACGTGTACTAGCTAAACGATGATGAACAAGTCTGAAGACAGGTGATAAATACTAACTCCATCAAATATGATCAAAAGGGAAGGATTGTTATATAAAGAGAACGGAAGGTAACAAATATTATATAGGATAATATTTAGCTGTCCTGGTGGTTTATACCCTTAGATCTAGTGTTAGTTCATGCTTTGATATCACATGTTATCACTGTTTTCATCGCATCGCATCTTACTCCATGCCTTAATAAAGTCAACTCTAAAGTCTCAAAAGCTGTAAAACAAAGGCTAGATTTGTTAATAATTGTATAAGTACCTCATTTCCTTTGTTGCCATAATTTATGTAGATCTCTGTCCCAGTCTCAACAGAGCTTTTACCAGCTTGCACTTCAGAAAGAAACGAATATAAGGAGGTTAGATCAGTGACATTGTAAAACTGTATAAGATGGAAAAACACCATTTAATGTGAGGCTGGCAAATGGTCCCTGGGGCCACTTGTAAGTGAGCCAGTGACACACAAGACACTGATGATGTTTTTAAACTGGCATGATCTCTGTGATGTTACCGAGCAATTTGCCTCCACAAAGAATAGACACGACCATAGTGGGAACTATAATCTACTAACAAACAAGTTCGGAAAAAAATCTTAAACGAAGAACTATGAGATACAAAATTTGGATCAGCATAATTACCAAGCATGAGGTACATTGAAGCAGGAATTCCTGTTAAATTTCCCACCGAATCAACTTCCCATGTCGCCAGAGCCTTTACATCTAGAGTGGACAATCAAGCTTATCTTAGAATGGGGAAAGATCAATACTTATTTAACAGAGAAAGCTTGACTGTCTTCACTAGTAAAATTCATGTAACTCTTGGCAAATACACACTGAAGTGTTTCTTATGGGTATCCTCCAATATGTCATGCCAACTGACTTAAATCTAGATCATTCGTGTACTTTACTTAGGACTCTTACTATGGTTACAGAAATCGATTCCTGGCACGAGTCCCTCAACCCAAATTGACTCTGTATTACAAAATTCAGGAATCTCTTCACCACTACAATTCTTCGTTGTAATGTCAGTTTCCTGCAAATAAACACCAAGTGTTATGTTGTAGATGATGATATCTATTAGCTTATTTGGAATAAATAAAAATAAGATACCAGAAGCCATAATTATTAGAAAAAATGACTGGCGCTAGCTCATCAAGCATCAAGAAGTTCTTCCAAGTATTGCTATATTATAGGTCTATTAATGTACTGCTCCCTCCGTTCACAAATATAAGAAGTTTTGGATATTTCAATATGGACTACATACAGACTGAAATGAGTGAACAAACACGCTAAAACGTGTCTATATACATCTGATTTAGGAAAAAGTTAGAAAATCTTATATTTGTGAACGGAGCGAGTATTATTTAGCCCTTGTGTGACTATTTAAGTCCATTTTAGTCCTTGATAGTTAGACTGTGTTTTACAAGCTGAACTGTTAGGCATGATTTCTGTAATAACGAGTATATGGATGCCCGCTATTCCAGCAGTTACAGGAAACCATTATTTCATCAGCATCACTTCTCTATATCTTACAGATAAAATCACTGTGTTCTAAACTGCAGTTTTCCCATTGTTTGCTGTGCCCCTCAAAAGAGGTTAAAAACTGATGATAATTATTTATGCAGCAAAAACAAATGCCAGTAATTGTGACATTGTAATTCTAGGATATGTGGGTCGCGTAAGTTGCAGCTATGACTACTCACCTATCACCCAATTAAATATTTGATCCTTGGCAGTGATAATAATGGTAGCTAAGGTTCTTCTCTTTGTGGTTAAATACCCGTTAACTAGTTCCACTGACATTTAGCCATATTCCACAAAGGTTGTGCATAAGAAACAAATCCAGAACCACCGGTATAAAATAGAAAAGGAAATTTACATACAATGCGAGAATGACAAATACTTAAGATTAAACTTGAGTTGCTAGACGGCTCTTGTTCGGGAAGATTCAAACTAACCTGTTGATTGGTGAGACTAGAAGCACCCAAAACTTCCCCAGTTCTGTTCTGTTGTTCATCAAGCGAGCCCGGAAAAACGTAAGAATGAGGCAGTGGGATGTTCAGCGCTCGAGTCCAGAAAATCGAGTTTGCCCTGGCATAAACTCATATTGGTGATTGGCATGGGGAGAAAAAGAGAAGAAATAAACCTGCAGATAATTAAAGGCCTCATTTCGGAAGTCTAAGCTGTTAAACAATCGGATTTAAAGGAAGGATTGGCTGTTGAAACCGTTGCTTTAATTAAGTACATATTCCTTGATAATAAAGTTTTCACCTAATTGGGACTTTCCACATATTAGCATGGGAAACCATGCTGGCAAAATGATATCAAGTAAAATTTATATACTTCCGTTAATACTATAAATGCAACTGGTGATACGCATACCAAAGGAAGTCCTCAAACCGCACTTCAATTGAGCTGCAAAATAAAACATTTGACGGGTATGAGGTTCATATATGAAAAGGTGCAATCCCCTGTACAGCAAAACCACAGCACAAAAGCATTCCTTTGAGATAATAAAGGAACTGTGTGTGCGTGTGTTTGGTAAAGAGCCAATACGGAGCAAAATCTCAACAAACCTTCCCGATTCATCGACATGTAGAAGCTCCTCGACCAGACCTTTCACCTTATCATCGAATAACTTTTGTAACGATTCTCTCTGAAACAAAAGCCCCCATTATGTTCATTTCCACCAATGTACTGCTCTCTCAATGCCCAATCCAACAAAGAAGCAAAAGCAGCAGTCTGCAACTGACGAACCTGCATGACCGTGGCGCGGTGCAGCGTTGTGCCTTCCACCTCCGCGAGCTCCTCGTCGCTGAACCAGACGGAGCTCCCGAAGGTGCTCGGGAGCACATCCAAGTACCTGCAGACGCAACGAGCAGAATCCACAAAAGTTAACGGTGGTTCAGAGTTCAGAGTTGAGAGCAGGGGGAGAAGGTGTGAGCTTACGGCTTCCAGAGGGAGCTAGGGCGGAGGCGCTCAGCCATGAGGAAGAGCATGACGAGGAGGCGGTCGTCGACGCCACCTTCCTCGAAGAGCGCGCGGCACCGCGCGCCGACGAGCGGGTCCTGCAGCACCCGCATCGGGGTGACGGCGAGGTCCAGCGGCACCGCCATCACCACCCCTGCACCACCAACCACGCGGCCGATCGATCAGGGCCTTGCAGAGCCTCCGGCAGGGGGGAGAAGAGCGATGGTTACCGTCGGCGGCGCCTGCATCGGCGGCGGTGGCGTAGACGCCGAAGCCCTTGCGGCCGCAGGCGCGGATCGTGCAGCCGCGGAGGTCGGCGCCGTTGGCCTGCGGTGGAAAGCGGCCAGGGTTTAGGAGAGCACGGGGACCGGGGGGGCTAGGGGAGGGAGGAGAGGGCGCGACCTGGAGCCATTGCAGGAAGCACTGGAGCTTGGCGTCGCCGTCGGACGGGGCGGCGGCGGCGGTGGACGACATGGTGTTCGACGAAATGCGCGAGCGAGGCAGAGCAAAGTTTCAGCTTCGGAAGTTGTTGCCTAAACTTCTTTGAAAGAAGGAAACGATTCTCAGCAATATAAGAAACCATTCAAATTTCTGGTCAAATCCTCTCAAATTTTACGAACAAACTCTCCAGCCGCAGAGGCTGAAAACACGGTCAATTTCTCCGTAAATCGACCCGTTCCGCGCAAAATTCACAAGTTCCAAACACAGATTTCGCATCACCACTTGGCACCAGCAACAAACACTCGGCGATCTACTATATAAGTCTATAACAATATCATCATGTCCAGATTACACTCTACTACAACCAGTGGCAGTGACACACTCATCTCTAATCTCTTCTCGTCTCATCTCACTTCGCCGGCTTGCGTCGCAGTGCAAGCAGAGAGACGGGCTACAGTAACAAACTCTGACGCCGGTGTAGAGCCGATGCTAGCACACGAGCGAGGCGCGGAGGGAGAGGGTGGTGGACAGGTGCGTGCACGACGCCCACCGGATCACCGACTCGGCCACCGCCATGTCCAGGTCGTGCTGGTGCCCCCGCTCGTCGCCGGCGCCGATGGTGTGGTTCCGCCTGCTGCGTGACGACGGGTTCGCCCTCGTCACAGCCGCCCCTCTCAGGGCCGCCTCCGCCATCCTCCTCAGAGCCGAGGAGGAGGTGTTGAGGCACACCACCACGGCGTCTTCGACACAATGAGCTCCCTTCTCCGTGGTGATGTCGCCTGATGCCACCAATGGCTCAGGCTCGTCGGACCCTAGCCCACAGAAGAACGAGAAGCTCGGCATCAACACCACAGGCGCAGCATCCTTCATGGGTTCGGGGCTGTCACCGAATGAGAATAACAAGGCTCCGCAAGATGGAGCTGGAGCCCTGGCTGCGCTGAACGCAGAGAAGGAGGATCTACAGGAGAATGTTGGAGAGCAGGGTTCTTCCGACAGGCCCTGGCAGGCGATCGGGCCGCCGGTGCTGAAGCTCACGTCGCGGCTGCGTGTCGCCATCGGCGTGGAGAACGAGCACGAGCCAGGCTCCTCCCTCCCAAGGCCGATCTCAAGGCAACCACCGCAGGAATCGCGCGAATCGTTGGCGTGTTCTCGTATCCAGGAATGCTCTGCACAAAGGGCGGTTGTTTAGGCAATAAACCCCAGATGGTAAACAACTGTAAACTATCATCAGGAGAAAGGAAACCATTAACAGCTGATCTGTACTACACAGTAAGGTCTGGAAATGAAGCAATGACAGCCAAACAAAGATTCTATCAAGGGTGACAGAGATGAATCATCAACACTAATAAAGAAGCAACCATGTGAATTTTATTTATCAAAAGGAAACATTCAAGGGCCAGCAAAGATTCAGACTTGTTTATTTGTGTACCCTAGTGGTTCTACCAGAAATCCAGAACATGACCCTAACACTGAACCTTTAGCTGGCGCTAGCTCATGACTTAGCAGTGAAGACTTGATATCTTATTCAAAACAGCTTTAAATAAACAATTGTATACTGATCAACCAAATTCCGATTGATCTCTACATTCTGGTCTACAGCTCAGTTGCATGAAGGCATGGACATGAATCATCAAGAACCAAAGGTCACTTCTATGCTTGTGTATGATGCTAATGATATAGAAAGGAACGGAATGCCGAGCATCCTATGGTTTCAAAACAGATGATGTATGTCTGATGTCTCACCTAGAACTTGCTCAGCTGTGAGCCTCTGTGCGGGATCGCGCCGCAGCATGCCGGTGATGAGCTCCTTGGCCGAATCCGAAACCCTGTCCCAGGGGTCGGAAGGGAACCGCAGCTCTGTCGACCTGATACACTCGAAGATCTTCGACTTGGTCTTCCCCCAGAATGGTGGGATGCCACTCAAAAGGATGTAGAGTATAACCCCGGCGCTCCACACATCGGCAGCCTCGTTGTACCCGCCGGCAAGCACCTCCGGCGCAATGTAAAACGGGCTCCCCACCGTGCCGCTCAATCTTTGACCTGACAAAATCCAAACCCCCAATTTAGCCTCCAAAGACCACCAGACATGACTAATCCAGAGGTGACCAGACTTGTGAATCAACCATACCAGGCTGGGTGTAGGTGGCGAGGCCAAAGTCGGCGAGCTTGATGGGCGAGGACGGCGACTTGCTGACGAGGAGGATGTTCTCGGGCTTGAGGTCCCGGTGCACGATCCCCTTGCTGTGGCAGTGCGCGACGACCTCCATGAGGTACCTGAAGAGCGTGGCGGCCTCGTGCTCCGGGAAGCAGCCGCGCTCCTGGAGGCGGTGGAAGAGCTCCCCGCCGGCGCAGAGCTCCATGACGAGGTGCACCGAGTCCTGGTCCTCGTACACCGCCTTGAGGTCGACAACGTTGGGGTGGCCCGAGAGGCGCGCCATGACCTCGATCTCGAGCCGGACGCCCCGCACGTCGTCGGGGGAGGTGAGCCGGTCCTTGGCGATGGACTTGCAGGCCAGCGCCTCGCCGGTGACCATGTCGGAGCAGGACCGGATGACCCCGAACTGGCCCCACCCGAGCTGCTCCCCGAGCGCGTACCGGTCCCCGAGGCACGAGGCGTGCGCCGCCTCCAGTATCGCGCCCCGCAGCCCCGGCGCCTTGTACGAGTTGTACTTGGCGCCGCCGTCGCCGCCAGCGGCCATTCCTAGGAGGGGTTCCCAAGCGCCGGAGTCCAACGAGGCCGCCTCCGCCGCTGAATCCCCGCCGGAATCCGACGAGGCCGCCCCCGAATCGCCCCGGAGAGCTCCCCCGCCCCTGGCAGAACCCCGAATCTCGCGGCCTCAATCAGCGCCGCTCCTCCACGGCCGTGGGCCGGTCGCTGGGCAACTGAATCTGCGACGAGGAGGAAGGAGAGCAGGGGAAAAAAAGGCAAGCTTTAGCAGTCGAGAACCACGGAAACCGCCTCGGGAAACCTAGCAGAAATCCACCGCAGATTCCGGGGGGCGGCGGCGGCGGTGCTGGGAAACCGCCACGAAATTCAAAATTCCCAGCGGGAACCCCGCCCGCCCGGCTTGGCAGCTCCCTCCCGGGCAAGCGCTCGCTCGGCCGCCCGGCCCGCGGCCTGTCCCGCGCGGATCGGAGCCCGGCGTGCGCGCTGGAGATGACTCGCTCGCTCGGGGCAGCCCCCCGGAACCGCGGCGTGGGAAGAAGGACGAGGAAGAGCGGAGGGGAGGAGGGGCACTCACCCGCGCGGAGGAGCTGCGGCGGCGGCGGAGGGGACGGAAGCGTCGCCGGCGGCGCGGCGAGGTCAGCAGCTCGCGGCACCCTTCGGGGAGGGGTGGAGACTGGAGACGGGGAGGGAGCTCACGGAGTTGTTGTTTGGTTCCGTTGGTGGTGGGCCCGGGCCGGGCCGGGGCCCACCTGTGATGGGGAGGGGGGGATTAGGGGGAGCAGATGGAAAGGGAGCCCGGTTAGCAGGACTAGTTTATTGGTGTCATCATCCTCTTTCCACTAAAGCAATTATAGCATCTTGACAATGACAATGACAAACCCATTGATGGTATATATGTTGGAGCACTAATCATCATCGCCCTATTTACATGTTTGCTAATCATGTGGTTTGGTTTTGGTTTGATGTTGCCTTGTCATTGTTGTTGTTGTTGTTGTAATTACTGGTATGCCAATGCCGAGGAAAAAACTAATGATATGGCTTTGGAGGCAATTGGGTTTGGGAGTATGCTCTTTGTCTTGCTTTCGCTCTCTTGTGGCAAGTTGTTTATTAGTGCCATGTGTGTCTAGATTCATAGACTTGGAGTCAATCAGGGATGGGTTCGGATTGGCACGATCGTGCGGTTTTAATATTTGAAAGTTGAAACGGAAAGTTGCCTGTGTGTTGGGGGCTTGGAATTTTTGTGATGCCGACCGTTATTTGGCGCCAGCGCACGCACATGCACAATAATAATTTGCACATCCCGTTAACGGTTCACGGAGAGAATAAATGTACTTTCGTCTTCTTCACATTTAAGGGTTTAATTAATGATATCTTGAATGTCAAAAGATACAAAGTGCCGAATCAGCGCGTACACATGGTCGATCGTAATAATCTGCATATTCCATTAACGGTCCATGGAGTGAATAAATATGCATTCATCTTCTTCACCTTTAAGGGTTTAATTAATGATACCTTGAACGTCAAGAGATACAAAGTGTCAAAAAAAGATACAAAGCGTCGAACTAGCTTACAAGGCAAGCTCACATACACACGAGCGCACACACACACACACACACAAGATCAGACCAACTAAGTGCTAGTGTAAGTAGAATCAAAATGCAAAACTAAGTCAATAAGCCACACGGAATAGCAAAGCTAACATCTAAAGAACCCAAGCCGTTGGCAAGAGGAGTAAGAACAACCGAGATTTGCGGAGAATGTTTAAACCACCATCAAACTCTTTCATCGAGGGACCCCCTTCCACAATGATTGGGAGCACTATCCACGAAGGGCGAGGTCCACCGGAAATTCAAGTCATCAGGTTGATGACACTCCATCAGATCAAGGTGAGCACCCTATCGCCAAAGACCTCACCAGCACTGCCACCACTAAGAGTAGTAGAGAGACAGCGCGCCTCAAGATGGTGCATTCATGATGAGCATGATGCCGAAGCACTGTGCACCGCCCGATTTGAACTAGATCTGAGGGTTTTGACCTGGTGTGCCAAAGAGGATGCAAGGTTGTAATGGCGCCTTCAAGATGGAAATGATGTTAAGGACACCACCGTTGACGGCCCCAGCAATAACTCCTCACCTCCATGTCTCAACACAACCGATCATTATAGCAACCATTGCACCACACCACCACCACACATTCCACTTGTGAGCTGCCATGTAGCCCTCTTCACCGACTGCACCTACCCACGAATCTCGCCGCCATAATGCTTCTTCTTTGTCTTCTTCTTTATCATCACATTCGGGGGAGGAGCAGAGGGAGCTCACATAGTTGTTATTTGTTCCTTTGGTTTCGTTGGTGGGAGGGAGTCCGACCTAGGCCCACTCATGATGTAATAGGGATGGAGGGGGGATTAGGGGAATTTGATAGAAAGGGGGTCTGGTTATTAATAACAAATATGCTAGTTGTGTCTTTCCATAAAAGCAATTAGCATCTTCACAATTATAATACCAAAAACTAGCATTAGTAAGGCCATAGTGGAGTATTATAATATTGGAGTGCCAACTAATCATCACTCTATATAGCATTCATCATTTGTCAATCATAAGGTTAAGTTTTGGCTTCGTGTTGTTTCGTTATCATTATAGGAGTACTACATCCTTTGGGAGGATTAATCTGGGGGTTTGCTCTTGTCGCTCTCCAATACTATACTACATTATTATACCTTTTGTGTGTCTATATTCTACCTATACTTGGAATCAATCAGGTTTTGTCTTGACATTTGAAATTTCAAACGAAAATTTTTCTACTCGTTGAGGCTTGGATCTTGAGAGGCTAGCCGTTAATCACCGCTGGCATGCATGCCCATTAGTTCAATCATCTCATGGAAACTAAATAAATTCACACTAAGTTTGTATGGATGGGTGGATAAGACCAGGGCGTGTACAATTATTTCATTTTGAAAGTGCACGTCAGATGAATGATGAGGTGACAGAGAGAGAAAGCATAAGAAAGACTTACTTTCTCTTAATTAAGAGATGGTCTTTTAGCAATAATAACTCTCACCACGTATTTAGAAATATCTAGTTACCAGAGATAAGAATAATAAATAATACATTGCACATATTTTTTTCATTGCCTTCTCTAGATTAAGGGCTTCTCCTAAAGATATGGATAGATAGACAAATGTACCATACTTTAGCTTCTGCTTTTGGGTCGTTGACCTGCTACACCTACGCCTCTCGCAACTTGCTCGTATATAATATGCTCCATGCATGTGTAGAGGCTTGTATTATCTCTGGATTGGTTCGGATCAGAGAAGGTGGAGAGCGCGCGGGATACCTCTCGGCGGCTCTCGCGGTTTGGCAAGGTGGGGTAGCGGCCCTCCTCCAGGCTCCAATGGTGGCACAAACAGGCAGTGGCCGGTGTGCCAGGGCTCCCACGATGGCAGTGCCGTCGTGGTTGGTCACCGGATCTGGGTGGCTAGATCTGGGGCTTTGAAAGTAGTCTGGACGGTGCACAGGTTGTCAGGTGGATGTCCTTGGGACAGATCTGGGTGAAAACCTGATCTTCGGCCGGTGGCCGAAGCCGATGATGGTGATGCCTTTGCGGCGTGTCCTTCATGAAGGCATCATCGAGGTGAAGCTCCCAACTCCTCCCGCTACCTCCAGGGGGAACCCTTGATCAGTTGATCGGGATCTCTTCTGTTGTTCCCTCCTTGGAGGCGTCATTCTTGGAGGTGTGCATTGGCTAGAGGGACCAGTGGACGGTTTGCGGTGGAGTGTCATTTCATGTCACGCATCAACAATGTGGAGTCTCGGCGGCGTGGCGTGGCAAGGTCTTGTTGTTTGGTTCCGTTGGTGGTGGGCCCGGGCCAGGCCCACATCTGATGGGGAGGAGGATTAGGGGGAGCAGATGGAAAGGGAGCCCGGTTAGTAGGAGTAGTTTATTAGCATCATCCTCTTTCCACAAAAGAAATTATAGCATCTTGACATTTCTCAAAAAAAATTATAGCATCTTGACAATGACAATGACAAACCCATTGGATTGGTAGCATATATGTTGGAGCACTAATCATCACCCTATTTACATAGTATTTGCTAATCATGTGGTTTGGTTTTGGTTTGATGTTGCCTTGCCACTCTTGTTGTAATAATCACTAGTACGTTGATGCTAAAAAACCCTACTAATATGCCTTTGGAGGCACGCGATTAGGTTTGGGAGTATGCTCTTTGTCTTGCTTTCGCTCTCTTGTAACAAGTTGTTTATTAGTGCCATGTGTGTCTAGATTCATATACTTGGAGTCAATCAGGGATGGGTTTGGATTGGCGCGATCACGCGGTTTTAATATTTGAAAGTTGAAACGGAAAGTTGCATGTGTCTTAGGGGCTTGGAATTTTTGTGATGCCGACCGTTATTTGGCGCCGGCGCCATAATAAATCTGCACATCCCGTTAACGGTTCATGGAGAGAATAAATGTACTTTCGTCTTCTTCACATTTAAGGGTTTAATTAATGATATCTTGAACGTCAATAGATACAAAGTGCCGAATCAATGCATACACATGGTCGTAATAATCTGCATATTCCGTTAACGGTTCATGGAGAGAATAAATATACATTCATCTTCTTCACCTTTAAGGGTTTAATTAATGATACCTTGAACATCAAGAGATACAAAGTGTCAAAAAAAGATACAAAGTGTCGAACTAGCTTATAAGGCAAGCTTACATACACACGAGCGCACACACAAGATCAGACCAACTAAGCGCTAGTGTGAGTAGAATCAAAACGCAAACCAAGTAGATAAGCCACATGGAAACAGCAAAAGCTAACATCTAAAGAACCCAAGCCGTTGGCGAGAGGAGTAAGCACAACCAAGATTTTGCGAAGAATGTTTAAACCACCATCAAACTCCTTCACTGGGGGACCCCCGCCTTCCACAATGATTGGGAGCACCGTCCACGAAAGGCGAGGGCAACCGGAAGCTCACGTCGTTAGGTTGAGGGCACTCCATCGGGTCAAGGTAAGCACCCTATCGCGAAAGACCTCACCAGTGTCACCACCACCAAGAGTAGTAGAGAGACTGTGGGCCTCAAGATGGTGCATTCATGACGAGGCCAAAGCAATTGTCACCGCTCGATCTGAACTAGATCTGAGGGTTTTGACCTAGTGTGCCAAGGAGGATGAAAGGCTGTACTGACGCCCTAGAGATGGAAATGGTGTCAAGGACACCACCGCTGACGGCCCCAGCAATAACTCCTCGCCTTCATGTCTCAGCACAACCGATCATTGTAGCAACCGCCGTACCACACCATCGCCACACATTCCACTTGTGAGTTTCCATGTAGCCCTCTTCACTGACTATCACTACACCACAGCACTACATTCTCGACAGCCAGGTTGGTCGGAAATACAGCTTCCACCAACAAACAGTCGGTTGGGAAAAACTATTGCCGACCGATCATGTTTGTGGGGAAAGTCTAGACGGGAAAGCCCATTCCCGACCAACATGTCTTTCCCGACCGATTGCTTGACGGCTAAGGGTTATTTTTCCCGACCAACAATCTGTTGGGCCTTCCATGGGCCTTTCCCGACCAACAGTCTGTTGGGGCATTCATTGGCCTTTCCCGACCGACCATCTGATGGGTAATTCTTTCCCGACCAACATTTTGTTGGGCTTGGTGTTAGCCTTTCCTGACCGACTGTTAGGCAGGGTTTGTTTTGCCGACCAACAACCAGACCATGTTTACTTTTGCCAACCAATATTTGATCATCTCTCAAAAAAACCAATATTTGATCAACATTTTGGTTGGGAAACCACAACCGTAGTTAACATATGGTACTAATTGTTGCGTACATATAACATGTGTTCTAAAGCATAATCACCCAAGACAATATACATCAGGTGCATCAAACATTTTTTATTCAATTAACTAATTGTCACATACATACACTTCAGCCTGTTCTAAGCACCAAGACACCATAGACCAGATTTACATAAGGACAGCCAAAAAAATGAAAGTATGAGACATCCAGTTGAGGCAGATCGCTGGCTTCATGGTTCATTGTGAGTCCAATCCTTATTTTGCGCACTACAGAAGTTAAAGAAGTCTCAATTATTATAATGCTCAATTAATTTATGAAATTGAATGCAGGCAGAATTCACATGTGCACTGTGCACACACAATAGCACAAAATGAGGAATACATGTGGCTAATCTATAAAAATAGCATTTCAGGAAATGAAGACCGACAATCAACTTCCAGCAGTAGCCATGGATGTGCCATAGAAGCCCTCTGCCCACCTTTTGTCTATCCATTCGAAAGGAAATGCATCATTTACGTTGTACGATTGCCCATATTCCAACACTTGTTCCAAAAAAACATACAACTGAAAACTATATATATATATATGTGTGTGTGTGTGTGTGTGTGTGTGTGTGTGTGTGTGTGTGTGTGCGTGTGTGACTCTTACAGTAGATGTACAGATTTCTAGTAGTTCATAGTGGATTTAGCTTTGACTTTAATACACCATGATAATTGAAATTGCTAGTACTGGATGATATACTCTGTTGAATTTGGCTCAGAAGGGTACAAACTCTAGATTGCATAATCAAATCAATGAAAAAAACCCATCAAAATCAGGCATTTATAGCAAGTAGGCTGGGACCAATATACTATGCACCAAATAGTATTGAGATGCAATCATACATGCCATCGCTTCAGCCTGCACTACAGTAGTTGTAGAGATAGAGAACAATGCAGAAGAATAATTAGAGTGCTCCATGCTGCATATAGTTCATGATAGTGGCAGCACTAAAAGTCAACTTACAAAAGTAGGTTCTTGAGTTTGGTATTCAAAGCTATTTTGTTTCCTAGCTGGACTTAAGTACCCTCATGTATGATATATCCTTGCTGTTGCTTCCAGATAACAAAAAGCATGGAAAGGGTTGCACGCCACTTGTGCAAAACAGAGAATAAAAACACAAAATACCTCATTTGCATTCAGTGTATAGAGAATAAAAGTAAGTTAATAATACGATGCCCCATTATAAATATAACAAAATGCAAAACTAAAATTCTACAAGGAGATCAAGTTCCATATCAGTATAACTCGGATTTGATGGGTAGGATACGGAGAGTAAATCAATCATAAAGAACTCAACTATGGGTGTGTGTGAGGGGGGAGGCATCGATCGGTGCCACGATGTTGAGAACCATCAATATAACTCAGATTTAAGTTTTGTGCGGCTAAATTATGGTGTAAGATGCTACTCTGTCGATCTAAAGGTGGAGAGAGAAAGAGAACCAAGTTCATTTGGCAAAAAAAGAGCTTAACAAAAGGTCACCTCCTTTTCTCATGCTCTGGTGTTTCAGGATAATTAGTAATCACAGGAGAAGATAAAAAGTAGCTCAGGCATGACATCCAAAACTCAAACTACACAACCCATGCTGACTACACCACATCACTGCGACAGCAACAGTCACCACATGATATCTTGGTAATTAGTAATCGCAGGAAGACTTTGAAATTCCAAATTTCAAGGTAATCTCTAGAGGAACTAAACCATCACATAAAACACACATGTGGAGGTCTAGCCCAGATAACAGAACTAGAAGGTTTAGTAAATTAGGATGAATTTAAAAAGGAAAACCAGGGAGGAACTAAGCCATCACATAAAGCACATGTGTTTTAGATGTTCTATTTTCAGAACAGAATATAACTTATATCACTGACTTCAGCTAGTTGTGTTTGTACTGCTGAATGTTCTACCTATATTTACTTTCCACCAAAAATAAAAATGTGTGGATGAATATACTACAGTTTTAACTCAGCAGGATGGCTTACTTTCGAGGGCTGATGTGTAGGGTCTACATGATCATGATCTTTTGTTACACTAGACCTCAAAACACGTCCTTCATTCATGCATACAGGTGCGTGGGAAGGTGCCTGCATAGATAGGTTAGTGCTGGAAGCTACATTTTGTTCTTGGCGGAGGAAATAAATGTGATGAAAGCTACATACCTTTCTTTTCTTTTTTGGTATGTGGTTTGCTTCCGTATCTTGCTGCACAACAGTACTTTTTTCGCGTACCACTGCCCTCCGTCTCTCATTTTCTTGAAGGTTCCTACTTCTCATTAGTTCATACTCTGTTACTTTCAGTTGGTCCTCGATGACCCCACCATCTTAAACTTTTCCGATTGCGCTTGCCATTTTTCCTCCTGCAAAAGACACACTATATGAGTACATCGCTGAAAATACAACAGGAAACATTTAGCAGCTATGGAAATCACTGGAGAAATGTGCGCTGTAAGGTAAATGGCCCATAACTCAGAATCTGCACAACTCTACATTTATGCTATCTATGACCCATGTAAAATAAAGATCTGAAACTCGGTTGGTGTGCTTGAAACAAAATTGGATTACAATAACACATCAAAACATCCACAAAGATCCATATGAAACAATACACCTTCCACGCCGTAAATTGGATTACAGTGAACTCATTAACAAGACAGAAGTACAAACCTTGGTACTCAGAGCACCTAGAAACACCTCCATGGCATCCATTGCTAACGCTGCTTGGACGATCATATGAGTAAGATTAACCACTTCCACCATGAGCTAATTTGACCTGAGAGATAACTTTTCAAACAAGAGTCACGAGAAAGCAGTCTTTGCTTTCAATAAAAAAGGCAACATAAATTTAAGGCATGAATAAATATGTTTTAATCCTTACAGTGCCACGTAAATGAACTGCAACCTACAGCATAGTTTCCTTACTTTGTACAAATTACACAAACATGGTAAAGAACTTCATTAGTTTGTGCTATTGTCAATTATCTTTACATAATTGCCAAACCCACAAGAAAAGCTATTGCGAAAATCATTACAAAAAACTGAATATTTACATTGTAAAAGAGATCCTTAACCTGCCTCTCACGAATGGCCCAGGGAGGTTTAATAAAATAAAATTCATACTACCTATAGATGAATATTTGATGAAAAAGCGTGGTGCACTTTAAATTTTTTGATGCAAAACATACTAGGTCGAATGGTGCAGAAAAACGTTAGAAGCACAAAATGATATAGCAATATAAGAAAAATAAAATTGTCGGCGAAGTCATCATAAGAGAAGAGGAGCAAATTTCATACTCACAAATGTCTACTAGATTATATGTCTACCAGATTTTGTCGATTCAAGTACAGAATTGCTAGAAAACTATCTGCCGTGACCTTACATCTATCTTTTCACTATGAGAATTAGTAATAAAATTTCGCAATTGTTCAATACACTCTAGAAAATGCACAAAATACCCTATTACAGGAACCATATCTTACGTTCTACTCAAGCTCGAGCTCCCAACCAAAGCGCTCCTTGCTGGATAGAAGTACTACCACCAGTTATGGCTGATCTGAATGGAAAAGGGAAAAGGAACAAATCAACAAACGATAGTGAAAGATCGTGGATGTCGCCTAGAGGGGGGGTGAATAGGCATTTTAAAATAATTACGGTTTAGGCTTGAACAAATGCGGAATAAACCTAGCGGTTAATTTGTCAAGCACAAAACCTAAAACAACTAGGCTCACCTATTGGCACCAACAACTTATGCTAAGCAAGATAAGCAACTATGTGATAGCAAGATATATGACAAGAAACAATTTGGCTATCACAAAGTAAAGTGCATAAGTAAAGGGGTTCGGGTAAAAGATAACCGAGGCACGCGGAGACGACGATGTATCCCGAAGTTCACACCCTTGCGGATGCTAATCTACGTTTGGAGCGGTGTGGAGGCACAATGCTCCCCAAGAAGCCACTAGGGCCACCGTAATCTCCTCACGCTCTCGCACAATGCAAGATGCCGTGATTCCACTAAGGGACCCTTGAGGGCGGTCACCGAACCCGTACAAATGGCAACCCTTGGGGGCGGTCACCGAACCCGTACACTTTGGCAACCCTTGGGGGCGGTCACTGGTACCCGTCAAATTGCTCGGGGCGATCTCCACAACCTAATTGGAGACCCCGATGCTTACCCGGAGCTTTGCACCACAATGATTGAGCTCCGAACACCAACAACCGTCTAGGGCGCCCAAGCACCCAAGAGGAACAAGCTCAAGGGTACCAAGCACCCAAGAGTAATGAGCTTCTCAACTTGTAACTTCCACGTATCACGTGGAGAACTCAAACCGATGCACCAAATGCAATGGCAAGGGCACACGGAGTGCCCAAGTCCTTCTCTCTCAAATCCCACCGAAGCAACTAATGCTAGGGAGGAAAATGAGAGGAAGAACAAGAAAGAGAACACCAAGAACTCCAAGATCTAGATCCAAGGGGTTCCCCTCACATAGAGGAGAAAGTGATTGGTGGAAATGTGGATCTAGATCTCCTCTCTCTTTTCCCTCAAAAACTAGCAAGAATCCATGGAGGTATTGAGAGTTAGCAAGCTCGAAGAAGGTCAACAATGGGGGAAGAACACGAGCTCAAAAGATAAGGTTCAAAGGGGAAGAAGGCCCCCTTTTATAGGAGGGGGAAAATCCAACCGTTATCCCCCACTCAGCCCCGCAGAGAGCGGTACTACCGCGGAGGCAGGGTGGTACTACCGCTCATAAGCGGTACTACCGCACCCCTTCAGTGGTACTGTCGCGCCAGAAGAAAAGGGGCTGGGGCTGGGACCCAGAGCGATACTACCATGGAGGCAGGGCGGTACTACCACTAATAAGCGGTACTACCGCCACTACTACCGCAGCAAGTGCCGCAAAACCCGACACGAGAAAAAGCGCACTCGAGTCGAGGCGGTAGGAGCACGGAGCCGCAACGGTACTACTGCTGAGACCATCAAGCGGTACTACCGCTCCGAGGAGCGGTACTACCGCTTAGTGAGCTTAAGCGGTACTACCGCTGTGGCACGCGGTACTACCGCTACGGAGCGGTACTGCCGCTTGTGACTCCTCAGCGGTACTACCGCTGGGTACCACGGTACTACCGCTGGGACCCTGACAAAAACCACACTCAAGAAAATCAGAACTGCCATAACTTCTGCATATGAGCTCCGAATTGAGCAAACTCAAGCTTGTTGAAAACAAGACGACGAGTAGCATCAAAACAGCTTGTTGAAAACAATATAACCATCACATAAATCATTCTTTTCATGATGCACAAGCATAGAAATTTTATTACTCTCCACATAAGCAGATTTCTTCTCATCAATAGTAGTGGGAGCAAACTCAACAAAATAACTATCATGAGACTGAAAATTAAAATCATGATGACAAGATTCATTATTATCATTATTCTTTATAGCATAAAAGTCATCACCATAATCATCATATATAGGAACTTTGTTGTCACAACCAATTGCAACCTCCTCCAAAATAGTGGATTCATCATTAAATAAAGTTGCAACCTCTCCAAATCCACTTTCATCAATATAATCATCATAAATAGGAGGCATGCAATCATCATAATAAATTTTCTCATCAAAACACGGGGGACTAAAAATATCATATTCATCAAATATAGCATCCCCAAGTTTATGGCTTTACATATCATTAGCATCATGGATATAGTAAGAAGAGGCAGGGGAGGAATGCCAACAAATAGAGGAGAGAAACCTCCAACCAAGAAGAACCGGCAAAACCTCCAACATCGAAAACATCATAGAAGAAGCATGCGAACTCCGTTTTCGATGAACTCAAGCTTGTCATCAAGATGACCATAAGCTCTAAGACTCACAAAGAGAACCAAACAAGAACCAAGAAAGATGATGCAAGGATGCAATGGTTTGAGCTCTCTACGAACGATACGATCAAGCTACTCATCGAGAGCCCCCCTTGATAGTACGGCAATCGATCCTATAACCCGGTCTCCCAACTACCATCATGAGACCGGTAAAATAGAAAACCTATCAAGGGCAAACCTTTGCCTTGCACATGGTCCACTTGAGCTAGATGATGACGATCTTGACTTCCTCAAGTTGGACCACCTTTCTTGATTGTGTTGGCACGATGAAGACTAGATGATTGCTCCCCCATAGACCACTATGGGTGAGCCACTCTTCGGCACATCTTCACAAGTCCATTGTCACCACAATGGCCGGCAAGCTTCAAGCACTTGATCTCTTCGCGATGATCCACTTGAACTTGCACACGGCAATCTTGATGACGATCACCACTTGATGTCATCCTCTCCATGGGTTGAGAGATATCTTCCTCTTGACACAAGCCCATGAACATGTACCTAACCCCACGTAGAACTCTCACATAGACCATGGGTTAGTACACAAAGCACAATGGACAATGCTTACCAAACCATGGGATCACTTGATCCCTCTCGGTACATCTTCTATGCTTTGTGAGTTGATCAACTTGATTCACTCTTGACTTAGTCTTGATCAACCTTGAATCTTTCCAACTCTCTTCGTTTGGATGATGTCTTGAAGGTAAACATGAATGATCACACAATCTTCTTCTTCAAGACATGCTTGCAATAAGCTCAACTCTCAAATGACCAATCTTTGGATAATTCCTTGAATAGCACCTTGGTCGACACAAACTTTTCTTGAAACCAACACATGTACTCCAAGAAAAGCCTATGGACAAAACCTTCAAATATAACTCAAGGCAACCATTAGTCCATAGAGATTGTCATCAATTTCCAAAACCAAACATGGGGGCACCGCATGTTCTTTCAGATAGCACTGATGGGGGTTTCCCTCCAAGCCTCGTTTTATTGAAATAAAAGGTGCAAAACATTATTCTAAATAACAGCAAGAAAATCCTAACAAAATAAACTGACGCTCCAAGCAAAACACATATCATGTGACGAATGAAAACATAGCTCCAAGTAAGGTTACGAATATTGTTGGAGACGAAAGAGGGGATGCCTTCCGGGGCATCCCCAAGCTTAGTTGCTTAGATCTTCCTTTAATATTACCTTGGGGTGCCCTGGGCATCCCCAAACTTAGGGTCTTGTCAATATTTATTCTCCTCACATCGACATCTCACCCAAAACTTGAAAACTTCAATCACACAAAACTTAAAAGAACTTTGTGAGATAGGTTAGTATGATAAAGAGCAAACCATTTCACTTTTGGTACTGTCAAATACAAGATTCATAATTGTTCTTACACAATGCCTACTGTAGCATATCATTTCCAGAATTTATATTGAGCACTATAAGTCATGGAAACTAGAAAACAAGCAAACTATGCATTGAAAATAGAATCTGTCAAAAACAGAATAGTCTGTAGTAATCTGTACTCCAACCATACTTCTGCTACTCGAAAAATTCTGAAAACATAGGAAAACCTGGGAAATTTGTCTATTAATATTGTGCAAAAAGAATCAGCATTTTATCATACTCCTGTTAAAAATGAGAATTATTTTCCTGAGCGCAAAAGTTTCTATTTTTCAGCAAGATCAAATCAACTATCACCATAGACCATCCCAAAGGCTTTACTTGGCACTTTATTGAAACAAAAGCAATAAAACATGATAAATACAGTAGCATAATCATGTGAACACACAAAAAAAGTGGGCAAAAGTGTTGGGTTGTCTCCCAACAAGCGCTTACCTTTAATGCCTTTTAAGCTAGGCATGATGATTTCAATGATGCTCGCATAAAAGATAAGAATTGAAACATAAAGAGAGCATCATGAAGCATATGACTAGCACATTTAAGTCTAACCCACTTCCTATGCATAGAGATTTTGTGAGCAAACAACTTCTGGGAACAACAATCAACTAGCATAGGAAGGCAAAACAAGCAAAACTTCAATATTTTCATCACATAGAAAGGAAACATGATATTATTGCAATTCCTACAAGCATAAGTTCCTCCCTCATAATAATTTTCAGTAGAATCATGAATGAATTCAACAATATAACCATCACATAAATCATTCTTTTCATGATGCACAAGCATAGAAATTTTGTTACTCTCCACATAAGCAGATTTCTTCTCATCAATAGTAGTGGGAGCAAACTCAACAAAATAACTATCATGAGACTGAAAATTAAAATCATGATGACAAGATTCATTATTATCATTATTCTTTATAGCATAAAAGTCATCACCATAATCATCATATATAGGAACTTTGTTGTCACAACCAATTGCAACCTCCTCCAAAATAGTGGATTCATCATTAAATAAAGTTGCGACCTCTCCAAATCCACTTTCATCAATATAATCATCATAAATAGGAGGCATGCAATCATCATAATAAATTTTCTCATCAAAACACGGGGGACTAAAAATATCATATTCATCAAATATAGCATCCCCAAGTTTATGGCTTTACATATCATTAGCATCATGGATATAGTAAGAAGAGGCAGGGAGGAATGCCAACAAATAGAGGAGAGAAACCTCCAACCGAGAAGAACCGGCAAAACCTCCAACATCGAAAACATCATAGAAGAAGCATGCGAACTCCGTTTTCGATGAACTCAAGCTTGTCATCAAGATGACCATAAGCTCTAAGACTCACAAAGAGAACCAAACAAGAACCAAGAAAGATGATGCAAGGATGCAATGGTTTGAGCTCTCTACGAACGATACGATCAAGCTACTCATCGAGAGCCCCCCTTGATAGTACGGCAATCGATCCTATAACCCGGTCTCCCAACTACCATCATGAGACCGGTAAAATAGAAAACCTATCAAGGGCAAACCTTTGCCTTGCACATGGTCCACTTGAGCTAGATGATGACGATCTTGACTTCCTCAAGTTGGACCACCTTTCTTGATTGTGTTGGCACGATGAAGACTAGATGATTGCTCCCCCATAGACCACTATGGGTGAGCCACTCTTCGGCACATCTTCACAAGTCCATTGTCACCACAATGGCCGGCAAGCTTCAAGCACTTGATCTCTTCGCGATGATCCACTTGAACTTGCACACGGCAATCTTGATGACGATCACCACTTGATGTCATCCTCTCCATGGGTTGAGAGATATCTTCCTCTTGACACAAGCCCATGAACATGTACCTAACCCCACGTAGAACTCTCACATAGACCATGGGTTAGTACACAAAGCACAATGGACAATGCTTACCAAACCATGGGATCACTTGATCCCTCTCGGTACATCTTCTATGCTTTGTGAGTTGATCAACTTGATTCACTCTTGACTTAGTCTTGATCAACCTTGAATCTTTCCAACTCTCTTCGTTTGGATGATGTCTTGAAGGTAAACATGAATGATCACACAATCTTCTTCTTCAAGACATGCTTGCAATAAGCTCAACTCTCAAATGACCAATCTTTGGATAATTCCTTGAATAGCACCTTGGTCGACACAAACTTTTCTTGAAACCAACACATGTACTCCAAGAAAAGCCTATGGACAAAACCTTCAAATATAACTCAAGGCAACCATTAGTCCATAGAGATTGTCATCAATTTCCAAAACCAAACATGGGGGCACCGCATGTTCTTTCAGATAGCACTGATGGGGGTTTCCCTCCAAGCCTCGTTTTATTGAAATAAAAGGTGCAAAACATTATTCTAAATAACAGCAAGAAAATCCTAACAAAATAAACTGACGCTCCAAGCAAAACACATATCATGTGACGAATGAAAACATAGCTCCAAGTAAGGTTACGAATATTGTTGGAGACGAAAGAGGGGATGCCTTCCGGGGCATCCCCAAGCTTAGTTGCTTAGATCTTCCTTTAATATTACCTTGGGGTGCCCTGGGCATCCCCAAACTTAGGGTCTTGTCAATATTTATTCTCCTCACATCGACATCTCACCCAAAACTTGAAAACTTCAATCACACAAAACTTAAAAGAACTTTGTGAGATAGGTTAGTATGATAAAGAGCAAACCATTTCACTTTTGGTACTGTCAAATACAAGATTCATAATTGTTCTTACACAATGCCTACTGTAGCATATCATTTCCAGAATTTATATTGAGCACTATAAGTCATGGAAACTAGAAAACAAGCAAACTATGCATTGAAAATAGAATCTGTCAAAAACAGAATAGTCTGTAGTAATCTGTACTCCAACCATACTTCTGCTACTCGAAAAATTCTGAAAACATAGGAAAACCTGGGAAATTTGTCTATTAATATTGTGCAAAAAGAATCAGCATTTTATCATACTCCTGTTAAAAATGAGAATTATTTTCCTGAGCGCAAAAGTTTCTATTTTTCAGCAAGATCAAATCAACTATCACCATAGACCATCCCAAAGGCTTTACTTGGCACTTTATTGAAACAAAAGCAATAAAACATGATAAATACAGTAGCATAATCATGTGAACACACAAAAAAAGTGGGCAAAAGTGTTGGGTTGTCTCCCAACAAGCGCTTACCTTTAATGCCTTTTAAGCTAGGCATGATGATTTCAATGATGCTCGCATAAAAGATAAGAATTGAAACATAAAGAGAGCATCATGAAGCATATGACTAGCACATTTAAGTCTAACCCACTTCCTATGCATAGAGATTTTGTGAGCAAACAACTTCTGGGAACAACAATCAACTAGCATAGGAAGGCAAAACAAGCAAAACTTCAATATTTTCATCACATAGAAAGGAAACATGATATTATTGCAATTCCTACAAGCATAAGTTCCTCCCTCATAATAATTTTCAGTAGCATCATGAATGAATTCAACAATATAACCATCACATAAATCATTCTTTTCATGATGCACAAGCATAGAAATTTTGTTACTCTCCACATAAGCAGATTTCTTCTCATCAATAGTAGTGGGAGCAAACTCAACAAAATAACTATCATGAGACTGAAAATTAAAATCATGATGACAAGATTCATTATTATCATTATTCTTTATAGCATAAAAGTCATCACCATAATCATCATATATAGGAACTTTGTTGTCACAACCAATTGCAACCTCCTCCAAAATAGTGGATTCATCATTAAATAAAGTTGCGACCTCTCCAAATCCACTTTCATCAATATAATCATCATAAATAGGAGGCATGCAATCATCATAATAAATTTTCTCATCAAAACACGGGGGACTAAAAATATCATATTCATCAAATATAGCATCCCCAAGTTTATGGCTTTACATATCATTAGCATCATGGATATAGTAAGAAGAGGCAGGGGAGGAATGCCAACAAATAGAGGAGAGAAACCTCCAACCGAGAAGAACCGGCAAAACCTCCAACATCGAAAACATCATAGAAGAAGCATGCGAACTCCGTTTTCGATGAACTCAAGCTTGTCATCAAGATGACCATAAGCTCTAAGACTCACAAAGAGAACCAAACAAGAACCAAGAAAGATGATGCAAGGATGCAATGGTTTGAGCTCTCTACGAACGATACGATCAAGCTACTCATCGAGAGCCCCCCTTGATAGTACGGCAATCGATCCTATAACCCGGTCTCCCAACTACCATCATGAGACCGGTAAAATAGAAAACCTATCAAGGGCAAACCTTTGCCTTGCACATGGTCCACTTGAGCTAGATGATGACGATCTTGACTTCCTCAAGTTGGACCACCTTTCTTGATTGTGTTGGCACGATGAAGACTAGATGATTGCTCCCCCATAGACCACTATGGGTGAGCCACTCTTCGGCACATCTTCACAAGTCCATTGTCACCACAATGGCCGGCAAGCTTCAAGCACTTGATCTCTTCGCGATGATCCACTTGAACTCGCACACGGCAATCTTGATGACGATCACCACTTGATGTCATCCTCTCCATGGGTTGAGAGATATCTTCCTCTTGACACAAGCCCATGAACATGTACCTAACCCCACGTAGAACTCTCACATAGACCATGGGTTAGTACACAAAGCACAATGGACAATGCTTACCAAACCATGGGATCACTTGATCCCTCTCGGTACATCTTCTATGCTTTGTGAGTTGATCAACTTGATTCACTCTTGACTTAGTCTTGATCAACCTTGAATCTTTCCAACTCTCTCGTTTGGATGATGTCTTGAAGGTAAACATGAATGATCACACAATCTTCTTCTTCAAGACATGCTTGCAATAAGCTCAACTCTCAAATGACCAATCTTTGGATAATTCCTTGAATAGCACCTTGGTCGACACAAACTTTTCTTGAAACCAACACATGTACTCCAAGAAAAGCCTATGGACAAAACCTTCAAATATAACTCAAGGCAACCATTAGTCCATAGAGATTGTCATCAATTTCCAAAACCAAACATGGGGGCACCGCATGTTCTTTCAGATAGCACTGATGGGGGTTTCCCTCCAAGCCTCGTTTTATTGAAATAAAAGGTGCAAAACATTATTCTAAATAACAGCAAGAAAATCCTAACAAAATAAACTGACGCTCCAAGCAAAACACATATCATGTGACGAATGAAAACATAGCTCCAAGTAAGGTTACGAATATTGTTGGAGACGAAAGAGGGGATGCCTTCCGGGGCATCCCCAAGCTTAGTTGCTTAGATCTTCCTTTAATATTACCTTGGGGTGCCCTGGGCATCCCCAAACTTAGGGTCTTGTCAATATTTATTCTCCTCACATCGACATCTCACCCAAAACTTGAAAACTTCAATCACACAAAACTTAAAAGAACTTTGTGAGATAGGTTAGTATGATAAAGAGCAAACCATTTCACTTTTGGTACTGTAAAATACAAGATTCATAATTGTTCTTACACAATGCCTACTGTAGCATATCATTTCCAGAATTTATATTGAGCACTATAAGTCATGGAAACTAGAAAACAAGCAAACTATGCATTGAAAATAGAATCTGTCAAAAACAGAATAGTCTGTAGTAATCTGTACTCCAACCATACTTCTGCTACTCGAAAAATTCTGAAAACATAGGAAAACCTGGGAAATTTGTCTATTAATATTGTGCAAAAAGAATCAGCATTTTATCATACTCCTGTTAAAAATGAGAATTATTTTCCTGAGCGCAAAAGTTTCTATTTTTCAGCAAGATCAAATCAACTATCACCATAGACCATCCCAAAGGCTTTACTTGGCACTTTATTGAAACAAAAGCAATAAAACATGATAAATACAGTAGCATAATCATGTGAACACACAAAAAAAGTGGGCAAAAGTGTTGGGTTGTCTCCCAACAAGCGCTTACCTTTAATGCCTTTTAAGCTAGGCATGATGATTTCAATGATGCTCGCATAAAGATAAGAATTGAAACATAAAGAGAGCATCATGAAGCATATGACTAGCACATTTAAGTCTAACCCACTTCCTATGCATAGAGATTTTGTGAGCAAACAACTTCTGGGAACAACAATCAACTAGCATAGGAAGGCAAAACAAGCAAAACTTCAATATTTTCATCACATAGAAAGGAAACATGATATTATTGCAATTCCTACAAGCATAAGTTCCTCCCTCATAATAATTTTCAGTAGAATCATGAATGAATTCAACAATATAACCATCACATAAATCATTCTTTTCATGATGCACAAGCATAGAAATTTTGTTACTCTCCACATAAGCAGATTTCTTCTCATCAATAGTAGTGGGAGCAAACTCAACAAAATAACTATCATGAGACTGAAAATTAAAATCATGATGACAAGATTCATTATTATCATTATTCTTTATAGCATAAAAGTCATCACCATAATCATCATATATAGGAACTTTGTTGTCACAACCAATTGCAACCTCCTCCAAAATAGTGGATTCATCATTAAATAAAGTTGCGACCTCTCCAAATCCACTTTCATCAATATAATCATCATAAATAGGAGGCATGCAATCATCATAATAAATTTTCTCATCAAAACACGGGGGACTAAAAATATCATATTCATCAAATATAGCATCCCCAAGTTTATGGCTTTACATATCATTAGCATCATGGATATAGTAAGAAGAGGCAGGGGAGGAATGCCAACAAATAGAGGAGAGAAACCTCCAACCGAGAAGAACCGGCAAAACCTCCAACATCGAAAACATCATAGAAGAAGCATGCGAACTCCGTTTTCGATGAACTCAAGCTTGTCATCAAGATGACCATAAGCTCTAAGACTCACAAAGAGAACCAAACAAGAACCAAGAAAGATGATGCAAGGATGCAATGGTTTGAGCTCTCTACGAACGATACGATCAAGCTACTCATCGAGAGCCCCCCTTGATAGTACGGCAATCGATCCTATAACCCGGTCTCCCAACTACCATCATGAGACCGGTAAAATAGAAAACCTATCAAGGGCAAACCTTTGCCTTGCACATGGTCCACTTGAGCTAGATGATGACGATCTTGACTTCCTCAAGTTGGACCACCTTTCTTGATTGTGTTGGCACGATGAAGACTAGATGATTGCTCCCCCATAGACCACTATGGGTGAGCCACTCTTCGGCACATCTTCACAAGTCCATTGTCACCACAATGGCCGGCAAGCTTCAAGCACTTGATCTCTTCGCGATGATCCACTTGAACTCGCACACGGCAATCTTGATGACGATCACCACTTGATGTCATCCTCTCCATGGGTTGAGAGATATCTTCCTCTTGACACAAGCCCATGAACATGTACCTAACCCCACGTAGAACTCTCACATAGACCATGGGTTAGTACACAAAGCACAATGGACAATGCTTACCAAACCATGGGATCACTTGATCCTCTCGGTACATCTTCTATGCTTTGTGAGTTGATCAACTTGATTCACTCTTGACTTAGTCTTGATCAACCTTGAATCTTTCCAACTCTCTTCGTTTGGATGATGTCTTGAAGGTAAACATGAATGATCACACAATCTTCTTCTTCAAGACATGCTTGCAATAAGCTCAACTCTCAAATGACCAATCTTTGGATAATTCCTTGAATAGCACCTTGGTCGACACAAACTTTTCTTGAAACCAACACATGTACTCCAAGAAAAGCCTATGGACAAAACCTTCAAATATAACTCAAGGCAACCATTAGTCCATAGAGATTGTCATCAATTTCCAAAACCAAACATGGGGGCACCGCATGTTCTTTCAGATAGCACTGATGGGGGTTTCCCTCCAAGCCTCGTTTTATTGAAATAAAAGGTGCAAAACATTATTCTAAATAACAGCAAGAAAATCCTAACAAAATAAACTGACGCTCCAAGCAAAACACATATCATGTGACGAATGAAAACATAGCTCCAAGTAAGGTTACGAATATTGTTGGAGACGAAAGAGGGGATGCCTTCCGGGGCATCCCCAAGCTTAGTTGCTTAGATCTTCCTTTAATATTACCTTGGGGTGCCCTGGGCATCCCCAAACTTAGGGTCTTGTCAATATTTATTCTCCTCACATCGACATCTCACCCAAAACTTGAAAACTTCAATCACACAAAACTTAAAAGAACTTTGTGAGATAGGTTAGTATGATAAAGAGCAAACCATTTCACTTTTGGTACTGTAAAATACAAGATTCATAATTGTTCTTACACAATGCCTACTGTAGCATATCATTTCCAGAATTTATATTGAGCACTATAAGTCATGGAAACTAGAAAACAAGCAAACTATGCATTGAAAATAGAATCTGTCAAAAACAGAATAGTCTGTAGTAATCTGTACTCCAACCATACTTCTGCTACTCGAAAAATTCTGAAACATAGGAAAACCTGGGAAATTTGTCTATTAATATTGTGCAAAAAGAATCAGCATTTTATCATACTCCTGTTAAAAATGAGAATTATTTCCTGAGCGCAAAAGTTTCTATTTTTCAGCAAGATCAAATCAACTATCACCATAGACCATCCCAAAGGCTTTACTTGGCACTTTATTGAAACAAAAGCAATAAAACATGATAAATACAGTAGCATAATCATGTGAACACACAAAAAAAGTGGGCAAAAGTGTTGGGTTGTCTCCCAACAAGCGCTTACCTTTAATGCCTTTTAAGCTAGGCATGATGATTCAATGATGCTCGCATAAAAGATAAGAATTGAAAACATAAAGAGAGCATCATGAAGCATATGACTAGCACATTTAAGTCTAACCCACTTCCTATGCATAGAGATTTTGTGAGCAAACAACTTCTGGGAACAACAATCAACTAGCATAGGAAGGCAAAACAAGCAAAACTTCAATATTTTCATCACATAGAAAGGAAACATGATATTATTGCAATTCCTACAAGCATAAGTTCCTCCCTCATAATAATTTTCAGTAGAATCATGAATGAATTCAACAATATAACCATCACATAAATCATTCTTTTCATGATGCACAAGCATAGAAATTTGTTACTCTCCACATAAGCAGATTTCTTCTCATCAATAGTAGTGGGAGCAAACTCAACCAAAATAACTATCATGAGACTGAAAATTAAAATCATGATGACAAGATTCATTATTATCATTATTCTTTATAGCATAAAAGTCATCACCATAATCATCATATATAGGAACTTTGTTGTCACAACCAATTGCAACCTCCTCCAAAATAGTGGATTCATCATTAAATAAAGTTGCGAACCTCTCCAAATCACTTTCATCAATATAATCATCATAAATAGGAGGCATGCATCATCATAATAAATTTTCTCATCAAAACACGGGGGACTAAAAATATCATATTCATCAAATATAGCATCCCCAAGTTTATGGCTTTACATATCATTAGCATCATGGAATAGTAAGAAGAGGCAGGGGAGGAATGCCAACAAATAGAGGAGAGAAACCTCCAACCGAGAAGAACCGCAAAACCTCCAACATCGAAAACATCATAGAAGAAGCATGCGAACTCCGTTTTCGATGAACTCAAGCTTGTCATCAAGATGACCATAAGCTCTAAGACTCACAAAGAGAACCAAACAAGAACCAAGAAAGATGATGCAAGGATGCAATGGTTTGAGCTCTCTACGAACGATACGATCAAGCTACTCATCGAGAGCCCCCCTTGATAGTACGGCAATCGATCCTATAACCCGGTCTCCCAACTACCATCATGAGACCGGTAAAATAGAAAACCTATCAAGGGCAAACCTTTGCCTTGGCACATGGTCCACTTGAGCTAGATGATGACGATCTTGACTTCCTCAAGTTGGACCACCTTTCTTGATTGTGTTGGCACGATGAAGACTAGATGATTGCTCCCCCATAGACCACTATGGGTGAGCCACTCTTCGGCACATCTTCACAAGTCCATTGTCACCACAATGGCCGGCAAGCTTCAAGCACTTGATCTCTTCGCGATGATCCACTTGAACTTGCACACGGCAATCTTGATGACGATCACCACTTGATGTCATCCTCTCCATGGGTTGAGAGATATCTTCCTCTTGACACAAGCCCATGAACATGTACCTAACCCCACGTAGAACTCTCACATAGACCATGGGTTAGTACACAAAGCACAATGGACAATGCTTACCAAACCATGGGATCACTTGATCCCTCTCGGTACATCTTCTATGCTTTGTGAGTTGATCAACTTGATTCACTCTTGACTTAGTCTTGATCAACCTTGAATCTTTCCAACTCTCTTCGTTTGGATGATGTCTTGAAGGTAAACATGAATGATCACACAATCTTCTTCTTCAAGACATGCTTGCAATAAGCTCAACTCTCAAATGACCAATCTTTGGATAATTCCTTGAATAGCACCTTGGTCGACACAAACTTTTCTTGAAACCAACACATGTACTCCAAGAAAAGCCTATGGACAAAACCTTCAAATATAACTCAAGGCAACCATTAGTCCATAGAGATTGTCATCAATTTCCAAAACCAAAACATGGGGGCACCGCATGTTCTTTCAGATAGCACTGATGGGGGTTTCCCTCCAAGCCTCGTTTTATTGAAATAAAAGGTGCAAAACATTATTCTAAATAACAGCAAGAAAATCCTAACAAATAAAACTGACGCTCCAAGCAAAACACATATCATGTGACGAATGAAAACATAGCTCCAAGTAAGGTTACGAATATTGTTGGAGACGAAAGAGGGGATGCCTCCGGGGCATCCCCAAGCTTAGTTGCTTAGATCTTCCTTTAATATTACCTTGGGTGCCCTGGGCATCCCCAAACTTAGGGTCTTGTCAATATTTATTCTCCTCACATCGACATCTCACCCAAAACTTGAAACTTCAAATCACACAAAACTTAAAAAGAACTTTGTGAGATAGGTTAGTATGATAAAGAGCAAACCATTTCACTTTTGGTACTGTAAAATACAAGATTCATAATTGTTCTTACACAATGCCTACTGTAGCATATCATTTCCAGAATTTATATTGAGCACTATAAGTCATGGAAACTAGAAAACAAGCAAACTATGCATTGAAAATAGAATCTGTCAAAAACAGAATAGTCTGTAGTAATCTGTACTCCAACCATACTTCTGCTACTCGAAAATTCTGAAAACATAGGAAAACCTGGGAAATTTGTCTATTAATATTGTGCAAAAAGAATCAGCATTTTATCATACTCCTGTTAAAAATGAGAATTATTTTCCTGAGCGCAAAAGTTTCTATTTTTCAGCAAGATCAAATCAACTATCACCATAGACCATCCCAAAGGCTTTACTTGGCACTTTATTGAAACAAAAGCAATAAAACATGATAAATACAGTAGCATAATCATGTGAACACACAAAAAAAGTGGGCAAAAGTGTTGGGTTGTCTCCCAACAAGCGCTTACCTTTAATGCCTTTTAAGCTAGGCATGATGATTTCAATGATGCTCGCATAAAAGATAAGAATTGAAACATAAAGAGAGCATCATGAAGCATATGACTAGCACATTTAAGTCTAACCCACTTCCTATGCATAGAGATTTTGTGAGCAAACAACTTCTGGGAACAACAATCAACTAGCATAGGAAGGCAAAACAAGCAAAACTTCAATATTTTCATCACATAGAAAGGAAACATGATATTATTGCAATTCCTACAAGCATAAGTTCCTCCCTCATAATAATTTTCAGTAGAATCATGAATGAATTCAACAATATAACCATCACATAAATCATTCTTTCATGATGCACAAGCATAGAAATTTTGTTACTCTCCACATAAGCAGATTTCTTCTCATCAATAGTAGTGGGAGCAAACTCAACAAAATAACTATCATGAGACTGAAAATTAAAATCATGATGACAAGATTCATTATTATCATTATTCTTTATAGCATAAAAGTCATCACCATAATCATCATATATAGGAACTTTGTTGTCACAACCAATTGCAACCTCCTCCAAAATAGTGGATTCATCATTAAATAAAGTTGCGACCTCTCCAAATCCACTTTCATCAATATAATCATCATAAATAGGAGGCATGCAATCATCATAATAAATTTTCTCATCAAAACACGGGGGACTAAAAATATCATATTCATCAAATATAGCATCCCCAAGTTTATGGCTTTACATATCATTAGCATCATGGATATAGTAAGAAGAGGCAGGGGAGGAATGCCAACAAATAGAGGAGAGAAACCTCCAACCGAGAAGAACCGGCAAAACCTCCAACATCGAAAACATCATAGAAGAAGCATGCGAACTCCGTTTTCGATGAACTCAAGCTTGTCATCAAGATGACCATAAGCTCTAAGACTCACAAAGAGAACCAAACAAGAACCAAGAAAGATGATGCAAGGATGCAATGGTTTGAGCTCTCTACGAACGATACGATCAAGCTACTCATCGAGAGCCCCCCTTGATAGTACGGCAATCGATCCTATAACCCGGTCTCCCAACTACCATCATGAGACCGGTAAAATAGAAAACCTATCAAGGGCAAACCTTTGCCTTGCACATGGTCCACTTGAGCTAGATGATGACGATCTTGACTTCCTCAAGTTGGACCACCTTTCTTGATTGTGTTGGCACGATGAAGACTAGATGATTGCTCCCCCATAGACCACTATGGGTGAGCCACTCTTCGGCACATCTTCACAAGTCCATTGTCACCACAATGGCCGGCAAGCTTCAAGCACTTGATCTCTTCGCGATGATCCACTTGAACTTGCACACGGCAATCTTGATGACGATCACCACTTGATGTCATCCTCTCCATGGGTTGAGAGATATCTTCCTCTTGACACAAGCCCATGAACATGTACCTAACCCCACGTAGAACTCTCACATAGACCATGGGTTAGTACACAAAGCACAATGGACAATGCTTACCAAACCATGGGATCACTTGATCCCTCTCGGTACATCTTCTATGCTTTGTGAGTTGATCAACTTGATTCACTCTTGACTTAGTCTTGATCAACCTTGAATCTTTCCAACTCTCTTCGTTTGGATGATGTCTTGAAGGTAAACATGAATGATCACACAATCTTCTTCTTCAAGACATGCTTGCAATAAGCTCAACTCTCAAATGACCAATCTTTGGATAATTCCTTGAATAGCACCTTGGTCGACACAAACTTTTCTTGAAACCAACACATGTACTCCAAGAAAAGCCTATGGACAAAACCTTCAAATATAACTCAAGGCAACCATTAGTCCATAGAGATTGTCATCAATTTCCAAAACCAAACATGGGGGCACCGCATGTTCTTTCAGATAGCACTGATGGGGGTTTCCCTCCAAGCCTCGTTTTATTGAAATAAAAGGTGCAAAACATTATTCTAAATAACAGCAAGAAAATCCTAACAAAATAAACTGACGCTCCAAGCAAAACACATATCATGTGACGAATGAAAACATAGCTCCAAGTAAGGTTACGAATATTGTTGGAGACGAAAGAGGGGATGCCTTCCGGGGCATCCCCAAGCTTAGTTGCTTAGATCTTCCTTTAATATTACCTTGGGGTGCCCTGGGCATCCCCAAACTTAGGGTCTTGTCAATATTTATTCTCCTCACATCGACATCTCACCCAAAACTTGAAAACTTCAATCACACAAAACTTAAAAGAACTTTGTGAGATAGGTTAGTATGATAAAGAGCAAACCATTTCACTTTTGGTACTGTAAAATACAAGATTCATAATTGTTCTTACACAATGCCTACTGTAGCATATCATTTCCAGAATTTATATTGAGCACTATAAGTCATGGAAACTAGAAAACAAGCAAACTATGCATTGAAAATAGAATCTGTCAAAAACAGAATAGTCTGTAGTAATCTGTACTCCAACCATACTTCTGCTACTCGAAAAATTCTGAAAACATAGGAAAACCTGGGAAATTTGTCTATTAATATTGTGCAAAAAGAATCAGCATTTTATCATACTCCTGTTAAAAATGAGAATTATTTTCCTGAGCGCAAAAGTTTCTATTTTTCAGCAAGATCAAATCAACTATCACCATAGACCATCCCAAAGGCTTTACTTGGCACTTTATTGAAACAAAAGCAATAAAACATGATAAATACAGTAGCATAATCATGTGAACACACAAAAAAAGTGGGCAAAAGTGTTGGGTTGTCTCCCAACAAGCGCTTACCTTTAATGCCTTTTAAGCTAGGCATGATGATTTCAATGATGCTCGCATAAAAGATAAGAATTGAAACATAAAGAGAGCATCATGAAGCATATGACTAGCACATTTAAGTCTAACCCACTTCCTATGCATAGAGATTTTGTGAGCAAACAACTTCTGGGAACAACAATCAACTAGCATAGGAAGGCAAAACAAGCAAAACTTCAATATTTTCATCACATAGAAAGGAAACATGATATTATTGCAATTCCTACAAGCATAAGTTCCTCCCTCATAATAATTTTCAGTAGAATCATGAATGAATTCAACAATATAACCATCACATAAATCATTCTTTTCATGATGCACAAGCATAGAAATTTTGTTACTCTCCACATAAGCAGATTTCTTCTCATCAATAGTAGTGGGAGCAAACTCAACAAAATAACTATCATGAGACTGAAAATTAAAATCATGATGACAAGATTCATTATTATCATTATTCTTTATAGCATAAAAGTCATCACCATAATCATCATATATAGGAACTTTGTTGTCACAACCAATTGCAACCTCCTCCAAAATAGTGGATTCATCATTAAATAAAGTTGCGACCTCTCCAAATCCACTTTCATCAATATAATCATCATAAATAGGAGGCATGCAATCATCATAATAAATTTTCTCATCAAAACACGGGGGACTAAAAATATCATATTCATCAAATATAGCATCCCCAAGTTTATGGCTTTACATATCATTAGCATCATGGATATAGTAAGAAGAGGCAGGGGAGGAATGCCAACAAATAGAGGAGAGAAACCTCCAACCGAGAAGAACCGGCAAAACCTCCAACATCGAAAACATCATAGAAGAAGCATGCGAACTCCGTTTTCGATGAACTCAAGCTTGTCATCAAGATGACCATAAGCTCTAAGACTCACAAAGAGAACCAAACAAGAACCAAGAAAGATGATGCAAGGATGCAATGGTTTGAGCTCTCTACGAACGATACGATCAAGCTACTCATCGAGAGCCCCCCTTGATAGTACGGCAATCGATCCTATAACCCGGTCTCCCAACTACCATCATGAGACCGGTAAAATAGAAAACCTATCAAGGGCAAACCTTTGCCTTGCACATGGTCCACTTGAGCTAGATGATGACGATCTTGACTTCCTCAAGTTGGACCACCTTTCTTGATTGTGTTGGCACGATGAAGACTAGATGATTGCTCCCCCATAGACCACTATGGGTGAGCCACTCTTCGGCACATCTTCACAAGTCCATTGTCACCACAATGGCCGGCAAGCTTCAAGCACTTGATCTCTTCGCGATGATCCACTTGAACTCGCACACGGCAATCTTGATGACGATCACCACTTGATGTCATCCTCTCCATGGGTTGAGAGATATCTTCCTCTTGACACAAGCCCATGAACATGTACCTAACCCCACGTAGAACTCTCACATAGACCATGGGTTAGTACACAAAGCACAATGGACAATGCTTACCAAACCATGGGATCACTTGATCCCTCTCGGTACATCTTCTATGCTTTGTGAGTTGATCAACTTGATTCACTCTTGACTTAGTCTTGATCAACCTTGAATCTTTCCAACTCTCTTCGTTTGGATGATGTCTTGAAGGTAAACATGAATGATCACACAATCTTCTTCTTCAAGACATGCTTGCAATAAGCTCAACTCTCAAATGACCAATCTTTGGATAATTCCTTGAATAGCACCTTGGTCGACACAAACTTTTCTTGAAACCAACACATGTACTCCAAGAAAAGCCTATGGACAAAACCTTCAAATATAACTCAAGGCAACCATTAGTCCATAGAGATTGTCATCAATTTCCAAAACCAAACATGGGGGCACCGCATGTTCTTTCAGATAGCACTGATGGGGGTTTCCCTCCAAGCCTCGTTTTATTGAAATAAAAGGTGCAAAACATTATTCTAAATAACAGCAAGAAAATCCTAACAAAATAAACTGACGCTCCAAGCAAAACACATATCATGTGACGAATGAAAACATAGCTCCAAGTAAGGTTACGAATATTGTTGGAGACGAAAGAGGGGATGCCTTCCGGGGCATCCCCAAGCTTAGTTGCTTAGATCTTCCTTTAATATCACCTTGGGGTGCCCTGGGCATCCCCAAACTTAGGGTCTTGTCAATATTTATTCTCCTCACATCGACATCTCACCCAAAACTTGAAAACTTCAATCACACAAAACTTAAAAGAACTTTGTGAGATAGGTTAGTATGATAAAGAGCAAACCATTTCACTTTTGGTACTGTAAAATACAAGATTCATAATTGTTCTTACACAATGCCTACTGTAGCATATCATTTCCAGAATTTATATTGAGCACTATAAGTCATGGAAACTAGAAAACAAGCAAACTATGCATTGAAAATAGAATCTGTCAAAAACAGAATAGTCTGTAGTAATCTGTACTCCAACCATACTTCTGCTACTCGAAAAATTCTGAAAACATAGGAAAACCTGGGAAATTTGTCTATTAATATTGTGCAAAAAGAATCAGCATTTTATCATACTCCTGTTAAAAATGAGAATTATTTTCCTGAGCGCAAAAGTTTCTATTTTTCAGCAAGATCAAATCAAACTATCACCATAGACCATCCCAAAGGCTTTACTTGGCACTTTATTGAAACAAAAGCAATAAAACATGATAAATACAGTAGCATAATCATGTGAACACACAAAAAAAAGTGGGCAAAAGTGTTGGGTTGTCTCCCAACAAGCGCTTACCTTTAATGCCTTTTAAGCTAGGCATGATGATTTCAATGATGCTCGCATAAAAGATAAGAATTGAAACATAAAGAGAGCATCATGAAGCATATGACTAGCACATTTAAGTCTAACCCACTTCCTATGCATAGAGATTTTGTGAGCAAACAACTTCTGGGAACAACAATCAACTAGCATAGGAAGGCAAAACAAGCAAAACTTCAATATTTTCATCACATAGAAAGGAAACATGATATTATTGCAATTCCTACAAGCATAAGTTCCTCCCTCATAATAATTTTCAGTAGAATCATGAATGAATTCAACAATATAACCATCACATAAATCATTCTTTTCATGATGCACAAGCATAGAAATTTTGTTACTCTCCACATAAGCAGATTTCTTCTCATCAATAGTAGTGGGAGCAAACTCAACAAAATAACTATCATGAGACTGAAAATTAAAATCATGATGACAAGATTCATTATTATCATTATTCTTTATAGCATAAAAGTCATCACCATAATCATCATATATAGGAACTTTGTTGTCACAACCAATTGCAACCTCCTCCAAAATAGTGGATTCATCATTAAATAAAGTTGCGACCTCTCCAAATCCACTTTCATCAATATAATCATCATAAATAGGAGGCATGCAATCATCATAATAAATTTTCTCATCAAAACACGGGGGACTAAAAATATCATATTCATCAAATATAGCATCCCCAAGTTTATGGCTTTACATATCATTAGCATCATGGATATAGTAAGAAGAGGCAGGGGAGGAATGCCAACAAATAGAGGAGAGAAACCTCCAACCGAGAAGAACCGGCAAAACCTCCAACATCGAAAACATCATAGAAGAAGCATGCGAACTCCGTTTTCGATGAACTCAAGCTTGTCATCAAGATGACCATAAGCTCTAAGACTCACAAAGAGAACCAAACAAGAACCAAGAAAGATGATGCAAGGATGCAATGGTTTGAGCTCTCTACGAACGATACGATCAAGCTACTCATCGAGAGCCCCCCTTGATAGTACGGCAATCGATCCTATAACCCGGTCTCCCAACTACCATCATGAGACCGGTAAAATAGAAAACCTATCAAGGGCAAACCTTTGCCTTGCACATGGTCCACTTGAGCTAGATGATGACGATCTTGACTTCCTCAAGTTGGACCACCTTTCTTGATTGTGTTGGCACGATGAAGACTAGATGATTGCTCCCCCATAGACCACTATGGGTGAGCCACTCTTCGGCACATCTTCACAAGTCCATTGTCACCACAATGGCCGGCAAGCTTCAAGCACTTGATCTCTTCGCGATGATCCACTTGAACTCGCACACGGCAATCTTGATGACGATCACCACTTGATGTCATCCTCTCCATGGGTTGAGAGATATCTTCCTCTTGACACAAGCCCATGAACATGTACCTAACCCCACGTAGAACTCTCACATAGACCATGGGTTAGTACACAAAGCACAATGGACAATGCTTACCAAACCATGGGATCACTTGATCCCTCTCGGTACATCTTCTATGCTTTGTGAGTTGATCAACTTGATTCACTCTTGACTTAGTCTTGATCAACCTTGAATCTTTCCAACTCTCTTCGTTTGGATGATGTCTTGAAGGTAAACATGAATGATCACACAATCTTCTTCTTCAAGACATGCTTGCAATAAGCTCAACTCTCAAATGACCAATCTTTGGATAATTCCTTGAATAGCACCTTGGTCGACACAAACTTTTCTTGAAACCAACACATGTACTCCAAGAAAAGCCTATGGACAAAACCTTCAAATATAACTCAAGGCAACCATTAGTCCATAGAGATTGTCATCAATTTCCAAAACCAAACATGGGGGCACCGCATGTTCTTTCAGATAGCACTGATGGGGGTTTCCCTCCAAGCCTCGTTTTATTGAAATAAAAGGTGCAAAACATTATTCTAAATAACAGCAAGAAAATCCTAACAAAATAAACTGACGCTCCAAGCAAAACACATATCATGTGACGAATGAAAACATAGCTCCAAGTAAGGTTACGAATATTGTTGGAGACGAAAGAGGGGATGCCTTCCGGGGCATCCCCAAGCTTAGTTGCTTAGATCTTCCTTTAATATTACCTTGGGGTGCCCTGGGCATCCCCAAACTTAGGGTCTTGTCAATATTTATTCTCCTCACATCGACATCTCACCCAAAACTTGAAAACTTCAATCACACAAAACTTAAAAGAACTTTGTGAGATAGGTTAGTATGATAAAGAGCAAACCATTTCACTTTTGGTACTGTCAAATACAAGATTCATAATTGTTCTTACACAATGCCTACTGTAGCATATCATTTCCAGAATTTATATTGAGCACTATAAGTCATGGAAACTAGAAAACAAGCAAACTATGCATTGAAAATAGAATCTGTCAAAAACAGAATAGTCTGTAGTAATCTGTACTCCAACCATACTTCTGCTACTCGAAAAATTCTGAAAACATAGGAAAACCTGGGAAATTTGTCTATTAATATTGTGCAAAAAGAATCAGCATTTTATCATACTCCTGTTAAAAATGAGAATTATTTTCCTGAGCGCAAAAGTTTCTATTTTTCAGCAAGATCAAATCAACTATCACCATAGACCATCCCAAAGGCTTTACTTGGCACTTTATTGAAACAAAAGCAATAAAACATGATAAATACAGTAGCATAATCATGTGAACACACAAAAAAAGTGGGCAAAAGTGTTGGGTTGTCTCCCAACAAGCGCTTACCTTTAATGCCTTTTAAGCTAGGCATGATGATTTCAATGATGCTCGCATAAAAGATAAGAATTGAAACATAAAGAGAGCATCATGAAGCATATGACTAGCACATTTAAGTCTAACCCACTTCCTATGCATAGAGATTTTGTGAGCAAACAACTTCTGGGAACAACAATCAACTAGCATAGGAAGGCAAAACAAGCAAAACTTCAATATTTTCATCACATAGAAAGGAAACATGATATTATTGCAATTCCTACAAGCATAAGTTCCTCCCTCATAATAATTTTCAGTAGAATCATGAATGAATTCAACAATATAACCATCACATAAATCATTCTTTTCATGATGCACAAGCATAGAAATTTTGTTACTCTCCACATAAGCAGATTTCTTCTCATCAATAGTAGTGGGAGCAAACTCAACAAAATAACTATCATGAGACTGAAAATTAAAATCATGATGACAAGATTCATTATTATCATTATTCTTTATAGCATAAAAGTCATCACCATAATCATCATATATAGGAACTTTGTTGTCACAACCAATTGCAACCTCCTCCAAAATAGTGGATTCATCATTAAATAAAGTTGCGACCTCTCCAAATCCACTTTCATCAATATAATCATCATAAATAGGAGGCATGCAATCATCATAATAAATTTTCTCATCAAAACACGGGGGACTAAAAATATCATATTCATCAAATATAGCATCCCCAAGTTTATGGCTTTACATATCATTAGCATCATGGATATAGTAAGAAGAGGCAGGGGAGGAATGCCAACAAATAGAGGAGAGAAACCTCCAACCGAGAAGAACCGGCAAAACCTCCAACATCGAAAACATCATAGAAGAAGCATGCGAACTCCGTTTTCGATGAACTCAAGCTTGTCATCAAGATGACCATAAGCTCTAAGACTCACAAAGAGAACCAAACAAGAACCAAGAAAGATGATGCAAGGATGCAATGGTTTGAGCTCTCTACGAACGATACGATCAAGCTACTCATCGAGAGCCCCCCTTGATAGTACGGCAATCGATCCTATAACCCGGTCTCCCAACTACCATCATGAGACCGGTAAAATAGAAAACCTATCAAGGGCAAACCTTTGCCTTGCACATGGTCCACTTGAGCTAGATGATGACGATCTTGACTTCCTCAAGTTGGACCACCTTTCTTGATTGTGTTGGCACGATGAAGACTAGATGATTGCTCCCCCATAGACCACTATGGGTGAGCCACTCTTCGGCACATCTTCACAAGTCCATTGTCACCACAATGGCCGGCAAGCTTCAAGCACTTGATCTCTTCGCGATGATCCACTTGAACTCGCACACGGCAATCTTGATGACGATCACCACTTGATGTCATCCTCTCCATGGGTTGAGAGATATCTTCCTCTTGACACAAGCCCATGAACATGTACCTAACCCCACGTAGAACTCTCACATAGACCATGGGTTAGTACACAAAGCACAATGGACAATGCTTACCAAACCATGGGATCACTTGATCCCTCTCGGTACATCTTCTATGCTTTGTGAGTTGATCAACTTGATTCACTCTTGACTTAGTCTTGATCAACCTTGAATCTTTCCAACTCTCTTCGTTTGGATGATGTCTTGAAGGTAAACATGAATGATCACACAATCTTCTTCTTCAAGACATGCTTGCAATAAGCTCAACTCTCAAATGACCAATCTTTGGATAATTCCTTGAATAGCACCTTGGTCGACACAAACTTTTCTTGAAACCAACACATGTACTCCAAGAAAAGCCTATGGACAAAACCTTCAAATATAACTCAAGGCAACCATTAGTCCATAGAGATTGTCATCAATTTCCAAAACCAAACATGGGGGCACCGCATGTTCTTTCAGATAGCACTGATGGGGGTTTCCCTCCAAGCCTCGTTTTATTGAAATAAAAGGTGCAAAACATTATTCTAAATAACAGCAAGAAAATCCTAACAAAATAAACTGACGCTCCAAGCAAAACACATATCATGTGACGAATGAAAACATAGCTCCAAGTAAGGTTACGAATATTGTTGGAGACGAAAGAGGGGATGCCTTCCGGGGCATCCCCAAGCTTAGTTGCTTAGATCTTCCTTTAATATTACCTTGGGGTGCCCTGGGCATCCCCAAACTTAGGGTCTTGTCAATATTTATTCTCCTCACATCGACATCTCACCCAAAACTTGAAAACTTCAATCACACAAAACTTAAAAGAACTTTGTGAGATAGGTTAGTATGATAAAGAGCAAACCATTTCACTTTTGGTACTGTCAAATACAAGATTCATAATTGTTCTTACACAATGCCTACTGTAGCATATCATTTCCAGAATTTATATTGAGCACTATAAGTCATGGAAACTAGAAAACAAGCAAACTATGCATTGAAAATAGAATCTGTCAAAAACAGAATAGTCTGTAGTAATCTGTACTCCAACCATACTTCTGCTACTCGAAAAATTCTGAAAACATAGGAAAACCTGGGAAATTTGTCTATTAATATTGTGCAAAAAGAATCAGCATTTTATCATACTCCTGTTAAAAATGAGAATTATTTTCCTGAGCGCAAAAGTTTCTATTTTTCAGCAAGATCAAATCAACTATCACCATAGACCATCCCAAAGGCTTTACTTGGCACTTTATTGAAACAAAAGCAATAAAACATGATAAATACAGTAGCATAATCATGTGAACACACAAAAAAAGTGGGCAAAAGTGTTGGGTTGTCTCCCAACAAGCGCTTACCTTTAATGCCTTTTAAGCTAGGCATGATGATTTCAATGATGCTCGCATAAAAGATAAGAATTGAAACATAAAGAGAGCATCATGAAGCATATGACTAGCACATTTAAGTCTAACCCACTTCCTATGCATAGAGATTTTGTGAGCAAACAACTTCTGGGAACAACAATCAACTAGCATAGGAAGGCAAAACAAGCAAAACTTCAATATTTTCATCACATAGAAAGGAAACATGATATTATTGCAATTCCTACAAGCATAAGTTCCTCCCTCATAATAATTTTCAGTAGCATCATGAATGAATTCAACAATATAACCATCACATAAATCATTCTTTTCATGATGCACAAGCATAGAAATTTTGTTACTCTCCACATAAGCAGATTTCTTCTCATCAATAGTAGTGGGAGCAAACTCAACAAAATAACTATCATGAGACTGAAAATTAAAATCATGATGACAAGATTCATTATTATCATTATTCTTTATAGCATAAAAGTCATCACCATAATCATCATATATAGGAACTTTGTTGTCACAACCAATTGCAACCTCCTCCAAAATAGTGGATTCATCATTAAATAAAGTTGCGACCTCTCCAAATCCACTTTCATCAATATAATCATCATAAATAGGAGGCATGCAATCATCATAATAAATTTTCTCATCAAAACACGGGGGACTAAAAATATCATATTCATCAAATATAGCATCCCCAAGTTTATGGCTTTACATATCATTAGCATCATGGATATAGTAAGAAGAGGCAGGGGAGGAATGCCAACAAATAGAGGAGAGAAACCTCCAACCGAGAAGAACCGGCAAAACCTCCAACATCGAAAACATCATAGAAGAAGCATGCGAACTCCGTTTTCGATGAACTCAAGCTTGTCATCAAGATGACCATAAGCTCTAAGACTCACAAAGAGAACCAAACAAGAACCAAGAAAGATGATGCAAGGATGCAATGGTTTGAGCTCTCTACGAACGATACGATCAAGCTACTCATCGAGAGCCCCCCTTGATAGTACGGCAATCGATCCTATAACCCGGTCTCCCAACTACCATCATGAGACCGGTAAAATAGAAAACCTATCAAGGGCAAACCTTTGCCTTGCACATGGTCCACTTGAGCTAGATGATGACGATCTTGACTTCCTCAAGTTGGACCACCTTTCTTGATTGTGTTGGCACGATGAAGACTAGATGATTGCTCCCCCATAGACCACTATGGGTGAGCCACTCTTCGGCACATCTTCACAAGTCCATTGTCACCACAATGGCCGGCAAGCTTCAAGCACTTGATCTCTTCGCGATGATCCACTTGAACTCGCACACGGCAATCTTGATGACGATCACCACTTGATGTCATCCTCTCCATGGGTTGAGAGATATCTTCCTCTTGACACAAGCCCATGAACATGTACCTAACCCCACGTAGAACTCTCACATAGACCATGGGTTAGTACACAAAGCACAATGGACAATGCTTACCAAACCATGGGATCACTTGATCCCTCTCGGTACATCTTCTATGCTTTGTGAGTTGATCAACTTGATTCACTCTTGACTTAGTCTTGATCAACCTTGAATCTTTCCAACTCTCTTCGTTTGGATGATGTCTTGAAGGTAAACATGAATGATCACACAATCTTCTTCTTCAAGACATGCTTGCAATAAGCTCAACTCTCAAATGACCAATCTTTGGATAATTCCTTGAATAGCACCTTGGTCGACACAAACTTTTCTTGAAACCAACACATGTACTCCAAGAAAAGCCTATGGACAAAACCTTCAAATATAACTCAAGGCAACCATTAGTCCATAGAGATTGTCATCAATTTCCAAAACCAAACATGGGGGCACCGCATGTTCTTTCAGATAGCACTGATGGGGGTTTCCCTCCAAGCCTCGTTTTATTGAAATAAAAGGTGCAAAACATTATTCTAAATAACAGCAAGAAAATCCTAACAAAATAAACTGACGCTCCAAGCAAAACACATATCATGTGACGAATGAAAACATAGCTCCAAGTAAGGTTACGAATATTGTTGGAGACGAAAGAGGGGATGCCTTCCGGGGCATCCCCAAGCTTAGTTGCTTAGATCTTCCTTTAATATTACCTTGGGGTGCCCTGGGCATCCCCAAACTTAGGGTCTTGTCAATATTTATTCTCCTCACATCGACATCTCACCCAAAACTTGAAAACTTCAATCACACAAAACTTAAAAGAACTTTGTGAGATAGGTTAGTATGATAAAGAGCAAACCATTTCACTTTTGGTACTGTCAAATACAAGATTCATAATTGTTCTTACACAATGCCTACTGTAGCATATCATTTCCAGAATTTATATTGAGCACTATAAGTCATGGAAACTAGAAAACAAGCAAACTATGCATTGAAAATAGAATCTGTCAAAAACAGAATAGTCTGTAGTAATCTGTACTCCAACCATACTTCTGCTACTCGAAAAATTCTGAAAACATAGGAAAACCTGGGAAATTTGTCTATTAATATTGTGCAAAAAGAATCAGCATTTTATCATACTCCTGTTAAAAATGAGAATTATTTTCCTGAGCGCAAAAGTTTCTATTTTTCAGCAAGATCAAATCAACTATCACCATAGACCATCCCAAAGGCTTTACTTGGCACTTTATTGAAACAAAAGCAATAAAACATGATAAATACAGTAGCATAATCATGTGAACACACAAAAAAAGTGGGCAAAAGTGTTGGGTTGTCTCCCAACAAGCGCTTACCTTTAATGCCTTTTAAGCTAGGCATGATGATTTCAATGATGCTCGCATAAAAGATAAGAATTGAAACATAAAGAGAGCATCATGAAGCATATGACTAGCACATTTAAGTCTAACCCACTTCCTATGCATAGAGATTTTGTGAGCAAACAACTTCTGGGAACAACAATCAACTAGCATAGGAAGGCAAAACAAGCAAAACTTCAATATTTTCATCACATAGAAAGGAAACATGATATTATTGCAATTCCTACAAGCATAAGTTCCTCCCTCATAATAATTTTCAGTAGCATCATGAATGAATTCAACAATATAACCATCACATAAATCATTCTTTTCATGATGCACAAGCATAGAAATTTTGTTACTCTCCACATAAGCAGATTTCTTCTCATCAATAGTAGTGGGAGCAAACTCAACAAAATAACTATCATGAGACTGAAAATTAAAATCATGATGACAAGATTCATTATTATCATTATTCTTTATAGCATAAAAGTCATCACCATAATCATCATATATAGGAACTTTGTTGTCACAACCAATTGCAACCTCCTCCAAAATAGTGGATTCATCATTAAATAAAGTTGCGACCTCTCCAAATCCACTTTCATCAATATAATCATCATAAATAGGAGGCATGCAATCATCATAATAAATTTTCTCATCAAAACACGGGGGACTAAAAATATCATATTCATCAAATATAGCATCCCCAAGTTTATGGCTTTACATATCATTAGCATCATGGATATAGTAAGAAGAGGCAGGGGAGGAATGCCAACAAATAGAGGAGAGAAACCTCCAACCGAGAAGAACCGGCAAAACCTCCAACATCGAAAACATCATAGAAGAAGCATGCGAACTCCGTTTTCGATGAACTCAAGCTTGTCATCAAGATGACCATAAGCTCTAAGACTCACAAAGAGAACCAAACAAGAACCAAGAAAGATGATGCAAGGATGCAATGGTTTGAGCTCTCTACGAACGATACGATCAAGCTACTCATCGAGAGCCCCCCTTGATAGTACGGCAATCGATCCTATAACCCGGTCTCCCAACTACCATCATGAGACCGGTAAAATAGAAAACCTATCAAGGGCAAACCTTTGCCTTGCACATGGTCCACTTGAGCTAGATGATGACGATCTTGACTTCCTCAAGTTGGACCACCTTTCTTGATTGTGTTGGCACGATGAAGACTAGATGATTGCTCCCCCATAGACCACTATGGGTGAGCCACTCTTCGGCACATCTTCACAAGTCCATTGTCACCACAATGGCCGGCAAGCTTCAAGCACTTGATCTCTTCGCGATGATCCACTTGAACTTGCACACGGCAATCTTGATGACGATCACCACTTGATGTCATCCTCTCCATGGGTTGAGAGATATCTTCCTCTTGACACAAGCCCATGAACATGTACCTAACCCCACGTAGAACTCTCACATAGACCATGGGTTAGTACACAAAGCACAATGGACAATGCTTACCAAACCATGGGATCACTTGATCCCTCTCGGTACATCTTCTATGCTTTGTGAGTTGATCAACTTGATTCACTCTTGACTTAGTCTTGATCAACCTTGAATCTTTCCAACTCTCTTCGTTTGGATGATGTCTTGAAGGTAAACATGAATGATCACACAATCTTCTTCTTCAAGACATGCTTGCAATAAGCTCAACTCTCAAATGACCAATCTTTGGATAATTCCTTGAATAGCACCTTGGTCGACACAAACTTTTCTTGAAACCAACACATGTACTCCAAGAAAAGCCTATGGACAAAACCTTCAAATATAACTCAAGGCAACCATTAGTCCATAGAGATTGTCATCAATTTCCAAAACCAAACATGGGGGCACCGCATGTTCTTTCAGATAGCACTGATGGGGGTTTCCCTCCAAGCCTCGTTTTATTGAAATAAAAGGTGCAAAACATTATTCTAAATAACAGCAAGAAAATCCTAACAAAATAAACTGACGCTCCAAGCAAAACACATATCATGTGACGAATGAAAACATAGCTCCAAGTAAGGTTACGAATATTGTTGGAGACGAAAGAGGGGATGCCTTCCGGGGCATCCCCAAGCTTAGTTGCTTAGATCTTCCTTTAATATCACCTTGGGGTGCCCTGGGCATCCCCAAACTTAGGGTCTTGTCAATATTTATTCTCCTCACATCGACATCTCACCCAAAACTTGAAAACTTCAATCACACAAAACTTAAAAGAACTTTGTGAGATAGGTTAGTATGATAAAGAGCAAACCATTTCACTTTTGGTACTGTAAAATACAAGATTCATAATTGTTCTTACACAATGCCTACTGTAGCATATCATTTCCAGAATTTATATTGAGCACTATAAGTCATGGAAACTAGAAAACAAGCAAACTATGCATTGAAAATAGAATCTGTCAAAAACAGAATAGTCTGTAGTAATCTGTACTCCAACCATACTTCTGCTACTCGAAAAATTCTGAAAACATTTGAAAACTTGGGAAATTTGTCTATTAATATTGTGCAAAAAGAATCAGCATTTTATCATACTCCTGTTAAAAATGAGAATTATTTTCCTGAGCGCAAAAGTTTCTATTTTTCAGCAAGATCAAATCAACTATCACCATAGACCATCCCAAAGGCTTTACTTGGCACTTTATTGAAACAAAAGCAATAAAACATGATAAATACAGTAGCATAATCATGTGAACACACAAAAAAAGTGGGCAAAAGTGTTGGGTTGTCTCCCAACAAGCGCTTACCTTTAATGCCTTTTAAGCTAGGCATGATGATTTCAATGATGCTCGCATAAAAGATAAGAATTGAAACATAAAGAGAGCATCATGAAGCATATGACTAGCACATTTAAGTCTAACCCACTTCCTATGCATAGAGATTTTGTGAGCAAACAACTTCTGGGAACAACAATCAACTAGCATAGGAAGGCAAAACAAGCAAAACTTCAATATTTTCATCACATAGAAAGGAAACATGATATTATTGCAATTCCTACAAGCATAAGTTCCTCCCTCATAATAATTTTCAGTAGAATCATGAATGAATTCAACAATATAACCATCACATAAATCATTCTTTTCATGATGCACAAGCATAGAAATTTTGTTACTCTCCACATAAGCAGATTTCTTCTCATCAATAGTAGTGGGAGCAAACTCAACAAAATAACTATCATGAGACTGAAAATTAAAATCATGATGACAAGATTCATTATTATCATTATTCTTTATAGCATAAAAGTCATCACCATAATCATCATATATAGGAACTTTGTTGTCACAACCAATTGCAACCTCCTCCAAAATAGTGGATTCATCATTAAATAAAGTTGCGACCTCTCCAAATCCACTTTCATCAATATAATCATCATAAATAGGAGGCATGCAATCATCATAATAAATTTTCTCATCAAAACACGGGGGACTAAAAATATCATATTCATCAAATATAGCATCCCCAAGTTTATGGCTTTACATATCATTAGCATCATGGATATAGTAAGAAGAGGCAGGGGAGGAATGCCAACAAATAGAGGAGAGAAACCTCCAACCGAGAAGAACCGGCAAAACCTCCAACATCGAAAACATCATAGAAGAAGCATGCGAACTCCGTTTTCGATGAACTCAAGCTTGTCATCAAGATGACCATAAGCTCTAAGACTCACAAAGAGAACCAAACAAGAACCAAGAAAGATGATGCAAGGATGCAATGGTTTGAGCTCTCTACGAACGATACGATCAAGCTACTCATCGAGAGCCCCCCTTGATAGTACGGCAATCGATCCTATAACCCGGTCTCCCAACTACCATCATGAGACCGGTAAAATAGAAAACCTATCAAGGGCAAACCTTTGCCTTGCACATGGTCCACTTGAGCTAGATGATGACGATCTTGACTTCCTCAAGTTGGACCACCTTTCTTGATTGTGTTGGCACGATGAAGACTAGATGATTGCTCCCCCATAGACCACTATGGGTGATCCACTCTTCGGCACATCTTCACAAGTCCATTGTCACCACAATGGCCGGCAAGCTTCAAGCACTTGATCTCTTCGCGATGATCCACTTGAACTTGCACACGGCAATCTTGATGACGATCACCACTTGATGTCATCCTCTCCATGGGTTGAGAGATATCTTCCTCTTGACACAAGCCCATGAACATGTACCTAACCCCACGTAGAACTCTCACATAGACCATGGGTTAGTACACAAAGCACAATGGACAATGCTTACCAAACCATGGGATCACTTGATCCCTCTCGGTACATCTTCTATGCTTTGTGAGTTGATCAACTTGATTCACTCTTGACTTAGTCTTGATCAACCTTGAATCTTTCCAACTCTCTTCGTTTGGATGATGTCTTGAAGGTAAACATGAATGATCACACAATCTTCTTCTTCAAGACATGCTTGCAATAAGCTCAACTCTCAAATGACCAATCTTTGGATAATTCCTTGAATAGCACCTTGGTCGACACAAACTTTTCTTGAAACCAACACATGTACTCCAAGAAAAGCCTATGGACAAAACCTTCAAATATAACTCAAGGCAACCATTAGTCCATAGAGATTGTCATCAATTTCCAAAACCAAACATGGGGGCACCGCATGTTCTTTCAGATAGCACTGATGGGGGTAGTGGCGGATCTAGAACAACACTAGAGGGGGTGCCAGGCTTATACTCTCGTATTTAAACACAGATAGTACACACAAATTAACCTAACTACTATATAGTAAATATAATTTGCATTTTCAATGGGGGAGGGGGGCATGGCGCCCATGGAACATCCATTGGATTCACCCCTGGATGGGGGAGGGGGTAGAGAGGGAGACGGAGAGGGAAAAGAACACTCACCGCCTAGGGAGGGTAAACACTAGCAGTCAACGGCCAGATCCCCCTTGAACAGAACCGACGAGGGTAGATTGGAGGAGGCCCGTGGCGTGACGGCGGCGGTGGAGGCGCTTGGGTGATGAGAGAGTGCTAGTGTGCTCTCTCCCTAGTTACGCACCTCCCTCACTCACCCCCGGATCTGAGAAAGACGGGGGCGTCCACCATCGCGCCTTGGCCTCTCCGCGCCGGTGCAATCTATCTCTCCCTAGAGAACAAGGGAGAGAGCACACTAGCAATGTGGGGATAGCAGTGGGGGTGGAGGAGGATGAAGGGGACATGGCAGCAACCTCGCTGTCGCAGTGACGGCGTGCTGGCGAGTGGCGACGGTGCGCCGGTTGCTAGATCTAGCGGTCGGCGGCCGAGGGAGGGAGCGCCTGAGAGGATTTAGGTTTGGTGAGGTGGGGTGTGTGCGGTCGTGGCACAAGTAGGACATATGGAAAAATATGAGGGAGGCCTGGCGCTCAAGGGTGATGTCAACAATAATAACTCACGCTACCCATATCCAACTGGATATATGTGCCTAGATCTTTCCTCACCACATGATGCTTGCCAGAAGAGAAAAATAAAAAGGAATAGAGAGAAAAACTTTGACTCTTTGCATAAAAGTAAATACTGAAAAGTGAAAGATAGGCCCTTCATAGAGGGAAGTAGGGATTTGTAGAGGTGCTAGAGCTCAAAGCGAAAACTGAGAGATAAAAACATTTGAGAGGCATACTTTTCCCACCAACGAAAACGACTTAGAGCTCCCAACACTTTCCATGCTAGATATATCATAGGCGGTTCCCAAACAGAAAATAAAGTTTATTCCTTTTTCCACCATACTTTCACTTTCCATGGCTAACCATATCCACGGGTGCCCTCCATACCAACACTTTCCAAGGAATTTATTATTTGACAACATAAAGTAAATTCATTTTTCATTTCGGGACTGGGCATCCCTAATACCTTTGCCTTACTCTCGTGCAATGACAAGTGAATAAACACTCATCGTGAGAATAGCACATCTAGCATGGAAAATATTGGCCACCCCTCACCGCTCCGCGAGCGGTATGAGCACACAAAAGAGAAATTTATTTTGAAAATTAGAGATGGCACATACAAATTTGCTTAGAACGGCAAAAGAATACAACATATAGGTAGGTACGATAGACTCTTGAAAATAAGATTTGGGTTTAAGGGTTTTTGGATGCACAAGTAGTATCTCTACTTGGTGCGGGATTTTTGGCTAGCAAAGATGGGGGGCAAGCACCACATTTTGAAGGATCTATGACAATATAACTTCTATGTGAATATGAACAAACATAAACCATTACATTGTCTTCCTTGTCCAACATCAACAATTTTGGCATATAATATTTTGATGGGGGCTCACAATCACAAAAGATTTCCATGATAGTGTATTTATATGTGAAAGTTCTCTTCCTTATACTAATTATTCGGGAATTTCTTGTATGACCAATATTGTGATTGTCAAGCCTCAAAAGATTTCACTTTCTAAACCCAATAGGAGGCTATCACTAGGCATGATATAATTTCAACTTCATGATATTCAATTCATTCAACAATTTACTCATAGGATATAAGTGAAGCACAAGAGTAATTCCATAGAAAAGAGCTTCGTTGACGAGATGTGAATGCCGCCTACTTAGCCTCCCTGGCAACTATTTGAGGACTCTATTTTATTTAAAGACTTTCAGATCTAAGTACTTTATTAAAACACCAAGCAAAACAAAATAAAATGGCATTCCAAGAATAGCACACATCATGTGAAGAAGCAAAAATTTAGGCTCAACCGATACTAACCGATAATTGTTGAAGAAGAAAGTTGGGATGCCTACCGGGGCATCCCCAAGCTTAGATGCTTGAAACTGTAGGGGAACGCGACAGAAAACGAAAATTTTCGGTATAGCGAGCACGCCCAGGACCACTATGGAGACTGCATACAAGGTTTGATCTGTTCCGTACCGACTCGAAGCGCAATGAAAGAAGAGTCGATGGAGACCGTTGGTGCAGATCCCCGCAGTTAGGATTTACAACCTCCCAACCGCGAGGATGTACTCCCTCGCCAGACAGCCCTTCGGGAGGCGGTCGGACAGTCCCCCGAACAATGTCGCAGACAGCCCTTCGGGAGGACCCTCGAAACTCGGATGGAGACTTGGACAGCCCTTCGGGAGGACACTCGAACAGCCCCTCGGGCAAAAGACCGAAACTACGACCTCTCTACGGGGTTGCACAGATACGGTGTGAGCTATCCGGCAGGGCTTCGTTGTCCAGAACTAGTTCCTGCCGAAACCCAGACAGCCTTACGACTCTACGAAACTCTTTTCATGGGAGAGAGAGAGAAGAAGCTAGATAATGCATGGCATGTGTGTGAGAGTAAGGGATGAAGATATGGCAGCCCTCACCCCCTCTATTTATAGGAAAACCAAGGGGTAGTGTGCCTCCACAAATTACCAAAAAACCCCATGCTTTAGGTCACATATGAGGGTTTTATGGGAAAAATGGGATGCCATGTGGAGCTCCACCATGCTTGGCCGGCCACCCCCTTGCCCCCCCCCATGAGGGGCTTCCTTGGCCCCCAAGCCCTTCTAGAAGCCTTTTTGCAAAAGCCCTAAAAGGTTTCTTTCCAAAAAATATCCATAAAGTGATTTTCACTATTCACGACGACTTTTTTCAGCGTCTGTTCGAATTGAAAAATATTTATGTGGGCTTAGAACATTTCCAGTACCCACTAAAATAATTTTCAACGCGTTCCGAAACAATTCCAGTTTAGTGATTTTCATCTGCGAAATGCATCTGAAGTGGCTCCGGCAGCTCCGAAACATTTCCGGTTTTTATTCCAGAAAATTCCAGAATGATTCTGGCACCCTCCAAGAATTATCAGGCATGTGCCGAAAACATTTTGACCTAATGGTATACTCCGAAACTCATCCGGTGACCTCTCTCTGCGGAACTTTTCCGCTGTCTGCTACCTCTTGAGCATTGTGTTGGATTTCCCCGAAGAGGAAGGGATGATGCAGCAAAGTAGCGTAAGTATTTCCCTCAGTTTTTGAGAACCAAGGTATCAATCCAGTAGGAGGCTACGCTCGAGTCCCTCGTACCTACACAAAAACAATAGCTCAACGCAACCAACGCGCTTAGGGGTTGTCAATCCCTTCACGGTCACTTACGAAAGTGAGATCTGATAGAGTTAATAAATAATATTTTTGGTATTTTTGGTATAGAGATGCAAAGTAAATAAAGTAAAAGCAAAGCAAAAGCAAAGCAATAGTAAAGTGATGGAGATTGATATGATGCGAAAGAGACCCGGGGGCCATAGGTTTCACTAGTGGCTTCTCTCAAGAGCATAAGTATTCTACGGTGGGTGAACAAATTACTGTTGAGCAATTGACAGAATTGAGCATAGTTATGAGAATATCTAGGTATGATCATGTATATAGGCATCACGTCTGAGACAAGTAGACCGAAATGATTCTGCATCTACTACTATTACTCCACTCATCGACCGCTATCCAGCATGCATCTAGAGTATTAAGTTAAAAACAGAGTTACGCCTTAAGCAAGATGACATGATGTAGATGGATAGTTTCATGCAATATGATAAAAAACATCTTGTTATCCTCGATGGCAACAATACAATACGTGCCTTGCTGCCCCTTCTGTCACTGGGAAAGGACACCGCAAGATTGAACCCAAAGCTAAGCACTTCTCCCATGGCAAGAACAACCAATCTAGTAGGCCAAACCAAATTGATAATTCAAAGAGACTTGCAAAGATAACCAATCATAGATAAAAGAATTCAGAGAAGATTCAAATATTATTCATAGATAGAATTGATCATAAACCCATAATTCATTGGTCTCAACAAACACACCGCAAAAAGGAGATTACATCGAATAGAACTCCACGAGAGAGGGGGAGAACATTGTATTGGGATCCAAAAAGAGAGAAGAAGCCATCTAGCTACTAGCTATGGACCCGTAGGTCTGAAGTAAACTACTCACACTTCATCGAAGGGGCTTGGATGATGATGTAGAAGCCCTCCATGATCGATGCCCCCTCTGGCGGAGCTCCGGAACAGGCCCCAAGATGCGATCTCGTGGATACAGAAAGTTGCGGCGGTGGAATTAGGTTTTTGGCTCCGTCCCCGATCGTTTGGGGGTACGTGGATATATATAGGATGAAGAAGTACGTCGGTGGAGCTTTGAGGGGCCCACGAGGCAGGGGCGCGCCCTAGGGGGGCGCCCCTACCCTCATGAGCACCTCGTGGCTTTGTTGACGGAGGGTCCAAGTCTCCTGGATCTTATCTGATGAGAAAATCACGTTTCTGAAGGTTTCATTCCGTTTGGACTCCGTTTGATATTCCTTTTCTTCGAAACCCTAAAACAGGCAAAAACAGCAATTTTGGGATGGGCCTCCGGTTAATAGGTTAGTCCCAAAAATAATATAAAAGTGGAAAATAAAGCCCAATAATGTCTAAAACAGTAGATAATATAGCATGGAGCAATCAAAAATTATAGATGCGTTGGAGACATATCACTGTCCAAAACTTTTCCGTTGTCCGAAACTTTTTCGATGATTTCCTCTGAGACTCCGTGTCTAGTATTCAGTAGATAGATGACCCTTAAGCGTGTTACCCTATAGGTTCGGTGAAGTATAGACATGACCTGGAACCTCTTCCGATCAATGATCAACATCGGAGCCGTGGATACCCATATTGACCCCTATACCCACACGAATGAATATTCGAGTGAACCTCGAGTTGCCGTGAGCTATTCCTGTTGCTTCGCGATATGTCACAAACACCCGAGGTGAGATTTATTGCATTCCCATGGATCAACAATTTGTCCACCATGCAAGTTACCTCATTACCTATTTTGTTCTCTTTTCTCGTTTCCGTGTTCTGGTATCCCAGTGATCAAATCACAATGTGTCTGGCCAGACGATGATGGATACCATTACACCGAGAGGGCCCGGGTATATCTCTCCATCGTCAGGGGAGCAAATCCCAATCTCGACCTATCTCGTTACTTGCCATACTTTTCTGTGAAACCGTAAGCCGCCGTAATAGCCACCCAGTTACGTATGACGTTTAACAAACCCCAAAGTTCACGAAGCAAGTATGAAGGAACTCGATACTCTCATGGTCTAAGGAATTATGCAAACATTAACTTCTCTGTGTTATTAACCATTAACTTGTGATGGATGTATCTCATAGCATAACATCAAATTGGGTCGATTCAACACAAGTGTTCTACTAACAATTGTGCCCTCAAAATTTCTGGCATAGTTATGCCCATGATCAGGAAAACATGATCATCATGCAATACTTGAGCCAGTCATAGAGTCTTGACTAGGAATACATTTTACCGTTTATTATCTCACACATGCACATGAGTTTCCCTCCAAGCCTCGTTTTATTTGCAGACTCGAGAATCATTGCAGTTATAGCATGGAACATAAACCTTCATTACAAACCAGGAGATACAAAATAACTGATATTACTGCCTCTAGGGCATATCTCCCACAGAAACTTCTTGAAATATTAGCTTGGGATGCCTTGGGCATCCCCAAGCTTGAGCTTTTGTGTCTCCTTAATTCCTTTTATATCACAGTTTTCCTAAATCTCAAAAGCTTCATCCACTCAAAACTCAACAAGAACTCATGAGATAAGTTAGTATAAACCAATGCAAAAACCTTATCATTCTCTACTGTAGCAAATCAATAAAATTATTATTCAACATTGCATACTAAATTCCTCTGCATATTTCATACTCCTATCCTAAAATAGAATCATTAAACAAGCAAACATATGCAACCAATGCAAACATAATAGCAATCTGCCAAAACAGTACAGTCTGTAAATAATGCAAGAGTATCAATACTTCTTTAACTCCAAAAATTATGAAAATTTACCACACTGTAGTTAATTTATCAGAGCTCATTTTGCAAAAAGTTTCAACATTTTATCGCATTCTGACTCTTCTAGGGAATTTTTGCAACAGTGGTAAACTTTCTGTTTTCAAACAGCAACATGTATACTTGCAAAATAAGTATGGTAAAGGCTATCAATGCCACTTTTATTGAAATAAAAGGTGCAAAACATTATTCTAAATAACAGCAAGAAAATCCTAACAAAATAAACTGACGCTCCAAGCAAAACACATATCATGTGACGAATGAAAACATAGCTCCAAGTAAGGTTACGAATATTGTTGGAGACGAAAGAGGGGATGCCTTCCGGGGCATCCCCAAGCTTAGTTGCTTAGATCTTCCTTTAATATTACCTTGGGGTGCCCTGGGCATCCCCAAACTTAGGGTCTTGTCAATATTTATTCTCCTCACATCGACATCTCACCCAAAACTTGAAAACTTCAATCACACAAAACTTAAAAGAACTTTGTGAGATAGGTTAGTATGATAAAGAGCAAACCATTTCACTTTTGGTACTGTCAAATACAAGATTCATAATTGTTCTTACACAATGCCTACTGTAGCATATCATTTCCAGAATTTATATTGAGCACTATAAGTCATGGAAACTAGAAAACAAGCAAACTATGCATTGAAAATAGAATCTGTCAAAAACAGAATAGTCTGTAGTAATCTGTACTCCAACCATACTTCTGCTACTCGAAAAATTCTGAAAACATAGGAAAACCTGGGAAATTTGCCTATTAATATTGTGCAAAAAGAATCAGCATTTTATCGTACTCCTGTTAAAAATGAGAATTATTTTCCTGAGCGCAAAAATTTCTATTTTTCAGCAAGATCAAATCAACTATCACCATAGACCATCCCAAAGGCTTTACTTGGCACTTTATTGAAACAAAAGCAATAAAACATGATAAATACAGTAGCATAATCATGTGAACACACAAAAAAAAGTGGGCAAAAGTGTTGGGTTGTCTCCCAACAAGCGCTTACCTTTAATGCCTTTTAAGCTAGGCATGATGATTTCAATGATGCTCGCATAAAAGATAAGAATTGAAACATAAAGAGAGCATCATGAAGCATATGACTAGCACATTTAAGTCTAACCCACTTCCTATGCATAGAGATTTTGTGAGCAAACAACTTATGGGAACAACAATCAACTAGCATAGGAAGGCAAAACAAGCAAAACTTCAATATTTTCATCACATAGAAAGGAAACATGATATTATTGCAATTCCTACAAGCATAAGTTCCTCCCTCATAATAATTTTCAGTAGCATCATGAATGAATTCAACAATATAACCATCACATAAATCATTCTTTTCATGATGCACAAGCATAGAAATTTTATTACTCTCCACATAAGCAGATTTCTTCTCATCAATAGTAGTGGGAGCAAACTCAACAAAATAACTATCATGAGACTGAAAATTAAAATCATGATGACAAGATTCATTATTATCATTATTCTTTATAGCATAAAAGTCATCACCATAATCATCATATATAGGAACTTTGTTGTCACAACCAATTGCAACCTCCTCCAAAATAGTGGATTCATCATTAAATAAAGTTGCAACCTCTCCAAATCCACTTTCATCAATATAATCATCATAAATAGGAGGCATGCAATCATCATAATAAATTTTCTCATCAAAACACGGGGGACTAAAAATATCATATTCATCAAATATAGCATCCCCAAGTTTATGGCTTTACATATCATTAGCATCATGGATATAGTAAGAAGAGGCAGGGGAGGAATGCCAACAAATAGAGGAGAGAAACCTCCAACCAAGAAGAACCGGCAAAACCTCCAACATCGAAAACATCATAGAAGAAGCATGCGAACTCCGTTTTCGATGAACTCAAGCTTGTCATCAAGATGACCATAAGCTCTAAGACTCACAAAGAGAACCAAACAAGAACCAAGAAAGATGATGCAAGGATGCAATGGTTTGAGCTCTCTACGAACGATACGATCAAGCTACTCATCGAGAGCCCCCCTTGATAGTACGGCAATCGATCCTATAACCCGGTCTCCCAACTACCATCATGAGACCGGTAAAATAGAAAACCTATCAAGGGCAAACCTTTGCCTTGCACATGGTCCACTTGAGCTAGATGATGACGATCTTGACTTCCTCAAGTTGGACCACCTTTCTTGATTGTGTTGGCACGATGAAGACTAGATGATTGCTCCCCCATAGACCACTATGGGTGAGCCACTCTTCGGCACATCTTCACAAGTCCATTGTCACCACAATGGCCGGCAAGCTTCAAGCACTTGATCTCTTCGCGATGATCCACTTGAACTCGCACACGGCAATCTTGATGACGATCACCACTTGATGTCATCCTCTCCATGGGTTGAGAGATATCTTCCTCTTGACACAAGCCCATGAACATGTACCTAACCCCACGTAGAACTCTCACATAGACCATGGGTTAGTACACAAAGCACAATGGACAATGCTTACCAAACCATGGGATCACTTGATCCCTCTCGGTACATCTTCTATGCTTTGTGAGTTGATCAACTTGATTCACTCTTGACTTAGTCTTGATCAACCTTGAATCTTTCCAACTCTCTTCGTTTGGATGATGTCTTGAAGGTAAACATGAATGATCACACAATCTTCTTCTTCAAGACATGCCTGCAATAAGCTCAACTCTCAAATGACCAATCTTTGGATAATTCCTTGAATAGCACCTTGGTCGACACAAACTTTTCTTGAAACCAACACATGTACTCCAAGAAAAGCCTATGGACAAAACCTTCAAATATAACTCAAGGCAACCATTAGTCCATAGAGATTGTCATCAATTTCCAAAACCAAACATGGGGGCACCGCATGTTCTTTCAGATAGCACTGATGGGGGTAGTGGCGGATCTAGAACAACACTAGAGGGGGTGCCAGGCTTATACTCTCGTATTTAAACACAGATAGTACACACAAATTAACCTAACTACTATATAGTAAATATAATTTGCATTTTCAATGGGGGAGGGGGGCATGGCGCCCATGGAACATCCATTGGATTCGCCCCTGGATGGGGGAGGGGGTAGAGAGGGAGACGGAGAGGGAAAAGAACACTCACCGCCTAGGGAGGGGAAACACTAGCAGTCAACGGCCAGATCCCCCTTGAACAGAACCGACGAGGGTAGATTGGAGGAGGCCCGTGGCGTGACGGCGGCGGTGGAGGCGCTTGGGTGATGAGAGAGTGCTAGTGTGCTCTATCCCTAGTTACGCACCTCCCTCACTCACCCCCCGATCTGAGAAAGACGGGGGCGTCCACCATCGCGCCTTGGCCTCTCCGCGCCGGTGCAATCTATCTCTCCCTAGCGAACAAGGGAGAGAGCACACTAGCAATGTGGGGATAGCAGTGGGGGTGGAGGAGGATGAAGGGGACATGGCAGCAACCTCGCTGTCGCAGTGACGGCGTGCTGGCGAGTGGCGACGGTGCGCCGGTTGCTAGATCTAGCGGTCGGCGGCCGAGGGAGGGAGCGCCTGAGAGGATTTAGGTTTGGTGAGGTGGGCTGTGTGCGGTCGTGGCACAAGTAGGACATATGGAAAAATATGAGGGAGGCTTGGCGCTAAGTTTTTGGCCCGCGCGCGCAGAGATGGGCCGGCCCAATTTGCAACTAGCAGTCGGTCGGCATTGATCACCGACCAACGGTCAGATGGGAAAAGAAGCTTCCCCGACCAACAATCGGACATCAAATATCTAACTATTCCCTGCCGACAGTTGGTCATGATACGCAAGTATTACCGACCGACAGTTTGATAGAACATTTCCCGTCCAACAGTCCGTTGGCGAAACTGACTTTTCCCAACACACAACTGTAGGGAAATCTAGTGCGTGGTGTAGTGTGTACCTACCCATGATGCCGCCATACTACTTCTTCTTTGTCTCTTCTCCTTTATCATCACATTCGGGGAACGGGCAAAGAGAGAGAGGGTAGGGGAGAGAGGAAGCACACAGAGTTGTTCTTTGTTCCCTTGGTTTCGTTGGTGGGAGGGAGAGCGACCCAGGCCCACCCATGATGTGATAGAGGATGGAGGGAAGGATTGAGGGATTTAATGGAAAGAGAATCCGGTTATTAATAGCAAATATTGTAGTCGCATTTTTTTCATAAAAGCAATTAGCACCTTCACAATGATAATACCAAAAACCAACATTAGTAAGGCCATAGTGGAGCATTACAATATTGGAGTACTAACTAATCATCACTCTATATAGCATTCGTCACTTGCCAATCATATGTTTAAGTTTTGGCTTCGTGTTGTTTTGTTATCGTTATAGGAGTATTACTTCCTTTTGGGCGATTAGTCTAGGGGTTTGCTCTTGTCGCTCTCCTATACTATATTGGAATCAGTCCGGGTTTGTCTTGACATTTGAAATTTCAAATGAAAAGTTGTCTACGTCATTGGGGTTTGGATCTTCTGAGGCTGGTCATTAATCACTGCATCCGTGCATGCCCCTTAATTCAATCATTTCGTGACAAATAAATAAATTCATGCTAAGTTTGGATGTATCACTACTAAGAAAAGGCCTACTAATGACGCACCTAATTTGGTCATTAATGGCGCATTAGTGGTGCGCCTGCGCCATTAGTATATACAACAGTGCGCCATTAGTATGCCTCCCAGGGGGCCATGTATACCCAGGTGCTTTGGCATACTAATGGCGCACAACAACAAGATGCGCCATTAGTAACTTCGGCATACTAATGGCGCACTGTTTAATGATGCGCCGTTAGTATCCTTTGGCATACTAATGGCGCACTGTGATGTGATGCGCCATTAGTATGAATATTAGGTTTTTTTTATTTTTTTATTTTCTGTTTTTTACACATGTTACAAAATGTATAATTGGACAAAATATAGACAGCACACATCAACAACAGATTCATCGAATACAATAGAAGATTAGTCTCTGAATACAATTCATCATATTAGTCTCCGAATACAATTCATCATATTGGTCTCCGAATTGAAAAGGCCGAACAAAGATAGAATATATTAGAAGTCTCGAGACCGCGAGTAGCGAGTTTGTCTTCACATTACAAGTCGATATCGATCATCTAAACTACCATCACATAGAAGAGAGCTGCGGTCATCACGATGAGCATCATCACGATGAAACTCGTCTTCATCCGGTTCCTCCAACGCTCCCTCCCCTCTCCCGCTAGATAGCGGGCGTATCTAGATTCGGCCTCGGCCCTAGTGGCATTTCAATATTTCTACTTAACACAACAGAATTACCCCAACCATGTATGTTAAATTAAGAGATGCATTGCAAATGTCTGAAGCAATGTTATGCGCTATATCCATCTCATTATCTCAAGGCAGGCAAACTAAGATTTCACCCGAGCTACAACAGTTGCATCTACAACCAAACTACAACAGTAGTAGCCACATATGGAGGCAATTGGATCACCTACAGTAGCTGTCCATGAGCAAAGTTGAGGACGCACGGGGCAGGGGCAGCAGGATGCAGCTTGGGGACATGGTCGGGGAAAACAACCAGCAACAGCAACTTGGGGACTCGGTCGGGGAACACAACCAGCAGCAACAGCAGGTCTATGGAACACAACCTGAAATCACATGGGAAGTTATTTATGCTGTAATTTTACTAACAGGAGATCATACAAACCTACTTCAGTACTGATTTGTGTATATATAAGTCCCAAAGCCGGTCCACTTTGAGAACTTAAGATCTGAATTTGAACATTCTAAATTTCACAGTTAGTTGAGGCTAACTGTTTTAGATGTAATGTAACAATTGAGACATCAATGGGGCACAACTTAGTTAGCTACTAATGTTCAGGAAATTCAAAGAGTGTATGTTCTAGCTAACAAAAATATAATACCATGCTTAGGAACTCGGAGCGAGAAAAAGTATGTGTCGCTTAAGAGCTACCACAATTGATACTGGTCAAGGATAAAAACAGGTAGATATCATATAATTCTCATCAGGATCATACATTGAATTCGTTAAAGTCTATAGATTCATTTCTTAGATATTGAATTGGGAAATCACAAGAAAAGTAGATTAACCAATGTGTCCAGATAACACAAGAAGGCAAGCACTAGTAAATATTGACTCTCGTGCCACTGCATGTACATAACAAGTATTTGACACATTCCTGCAAGCATGCAAATATAGGCAGTATTATTTTTCTAATGAAATACATGACATATTCTCCTCGCGTATTCTCCAATCAACCACTTGACAGTGGCCAGAGCGAAACGAACAAAGGGAGAGACAAGTCGTCACCTTGCAACAAGGGGACTCATACCCAGCCAAATCGAAACAAATTGAACCCGTGGCGGCAACTTCTATATAAAACATTTGCTCAAAATGATGCTCAAGAGGAAGACACACTTTCTCAACATTGCATTCAGTCATACAGACCAAATTGCAAAAATAAGAACACTGGATAATCATAGTCTAGATCACGCTGCAAAAAACATCAAAATCATAGAACATATAGGTTGCATCATGATTCTAAGAAATAATGTGCTAGAGAAGTAGGCTTGCAATGCAAACTTTCTGCAAAGGGTTGCAAAACAAACTACCAACAACCGCAAAAGCATGTGAACTAAATAAATCCTAATAACAAACAGAGGGCACCAAGAAAGAAATACAATAAACGTGTGAAGTAAATCCTACTAGCAACTTCATTTTAGCACCAACAATCAGAAGAATGAGCATGTTAATTAGATTGTACACGCCTACACACACAAAATTCAAAACTATAACTAAGGCGAGAGGGGAAAGATATGGGGCGGTAAGTGTCGACGAAGGACTCGTCCATCTCCCTCCGCTCCTCCTTAGTCTTCCTCATCCATGGCTTATTCTCCTGAACCTGCATGCAGCACCGCCCCATTCCTGCAGACAACCAGACAAGATGTGCACAAACTGCACAAATCAGATGCAGAGATAATAACAAAACAAACAAGAAGAAGGCAAGGGGAGGATGGTTTCAGGCGCTAGGAGAGATGGAGAGAGGCGGCATCCACACAGTTCACTGAATATCTCAGACACTGCATCTTCAGGTCTAACAAGGCAGGGAGTGGGAGGGGGTTACCTGCAGCTGCAGCGTGGGAGTTGGGCGAGGTCCATGGTGACCTTCCTTGCTTCCTCCCTCCCTGCTCGGGTTTTTTCTTCTTCTCCTGCAGCAATGGAAAGGGAGGACCATGGCATCACCAACAGTACAGAACTGAGCAACAAACAAAAGCAGTAGAAAATCGAAATCAAAACGAATCAGGCACCTTGATGATGGAGCTCCATGGATGGCTTGGAGAAGGTCGGAGCAGAGGAGGCGCAGCGAGCACGGGGTCTTCGAGCACCCCGAGGGAGGAAGGAAGGAGGCGGTAGCGGGGCGACGCAGCCGATCTCCGTCGCTTCGCGTGGGTCCTGGCCGCCGGGTTGATCTGGGACTGGGAGAGAAGGTGCACGCGACGGATGTAGGGGCTCGCCGGTGGGGAGGTCGCAGGGGTGGGGGTGCTGGGCGGCGACGGCGGCGCCGTGGGATGGGCATGAATCGGGAGGGGAATGGAAGAGACAGAGAGCTGCGCGGGCACGACACGGTCAAAGGGCGAGAAGAAGAAGTCGGCGAGCAGCGGGTTGCTGCTACTATCGGTGTCCGCCATGGCTTCGGGGGCAGCGTTGGATTAGGTGGAGGGGGCGGGGGTGGCGGAAGGGGGGTGGTCGGGGCTGGGGGAGGAAGGGGCGGCGACGGCGGGGGTGACGGAAGCGGCGTGTCGATCTGGATCGGAGGAGGCAACCAGTCCGGCGGTGGCGACCAGTCCACGACGGCCAGTGGAGGGGTGGGCGGAGGCGAGGGGAGGGATCTGAGGTGGGGAGGGGAAAGGTGGGTGGCGGCAGCGAGGATCTGTGGTGGGGAGGGGAGGGGTGGGTGGCGGCGAGGGGAGGGATCTGGATCGGGAGCGCTAGGGTTCGCTGCGCGGGGAGAGAGAGGAGTGAGAGGGTGAGGTGCGGGCCGTTGGATCCAGGAGCTGCCCACTTACTAATGGCGCACCAACCCTAAATGCGCCATTAGTAATCCAGGTTACTAATGGCGCACGCCATTAGTAGTTTTGCAACAAAAAACATACTAATGGCGCATTGTTCAACAGTGCACCATTATTAATTTAAACTAGTAATGGCGCACGGTGAAACAGTGCGCCATTAGTAGTTTTACAAAAAAAGGAATAAAAAATATAATAAAAAACAACATTAGTGGCGCACTTTGCGACAGGTGCGCCATTACTAGTTATAACTAGTAATGGCGCACTGTGTCTGGATGCGCCATTAGTATGTTTGGACAGGCGCACTAGTTCAAAAAAAAATTGATGCTAATGGCGCACCCTGGGCCAGGTGCGCCATTAGTAGTTTCAACTCTAATGGCGTATTAGAAGGTGGTGCGCCATTAGTATAGATGGATAAAATCAGGGTGTGTACAATGATTCTATTTTAGAAGTGTCACCGTAAGATAAATGGTAAGTTGGAAGATAGACAAAGCATAAAATGGCTTACTTTCTCTTAATTAAGAGATGGTCTTTTAGCAACAATATCTCTCACCACGCATTTAGAAATATATAGTTACCAAAGATAAGGCTAATAAATAACACATTGCACATATTTTTTTCATTGTCTTCTCTAGATTAAAGGCTTCTCCTAAAGATATGGATAGATAGATAATCATACCATACTTTAGCTTCTGCTTTTGGGTCGTTGACCTGCTAGTCTGCTACACCTACACCTATCTCTTTTTTTTACGTTTACATCTACACCTATCTAATATGTTAGACTTCTCTCCCTCTCGCAACTTGCTAGTATACAGTGTGTTCCATGCATGTGTAGAGGCTTGTATTGTCTCTGGATTTGTGACAGAGGTACATTTGTTAACCATATATTGGGAGATTACGTGCCAAAGAGAGATGAACGAACAAGAAATCCATACATGACGTCGTGGGATATGTATATATAGCAACCCATATGGAGTTGGTGAGGACGCGACAACTTGAGTGAGTGAGCACTATAGCTGGTCTCAAGTGCGGCTGCTGGTGGCACGATGAGGTCAACTCACGGAGATGCATGTAATTCATCAAGAAAAAAAGAGATTACAACATTGAAGACGGCACGACCGGTACAAATGATCAAAGATTGAACGCCTGTGACGGGGATGGAGGGGAATAGAAGAGTACTGGAAAGGGAGTCTAGTTTGTACTAGTAGGTTAGTGGTAGTAATATCTTTCCATAAATGCAATTAACATCTTTGAGAATGACAAATCCATTGATGGTACTGATAGTATATTGCAGCACTAATCAACCCCCTATATATGAGTGCACATATTTGCCAATCATATGGTTTAGCTTTGGTTTGATGTTGTCTTGTCGTTGTTGTAACTACTAGTATGTCAAAGTTCAAAAAGGATAAGTACTTTCGGTATATCATTTTTAAAGTAATTAAGTTTGGAAGTATGCTCTTGTCATGTTTTTACTGTCTCAGCAAGTAATTTATTGTTTATTAGTAGTGTCATGTGCGTCTAGACTCTAGCCCATGGAGTCAATCAGTGATGCATGATGAGCTTGCATCCTCCCGGGGGGCATGCGATTTTAATATTTGTAAGTTTATATCAAAAGTTGTCTGTGTTCTGGGGTTTTGAACTTTTGTGATGCCGACCGTTAATCACCATCAACGTGAGCACATGCGCTCTACTCTGCACCTGCTCTGACAACCGTTTCACGGAGAGAATACATAGACCTTCTCGGCCTTTAAAGGGAAGAAAAGGCCTAAGCCTCGGATTAATAGTACCATTTTTATCACAGCTTGACTCACCTTCTTCTTTCACAAAGTTTTTTGGAGTCGTATTGCAGGTGAGTACTAATTTATAGTCCATTTCTTTTCTCTTATCTCCAACACAGTACAAATATTATGAGCTTGTTTTTGGGACTGCTCTGCTTCTTAAAATTCAGCTCCGCTCCAGAAAACACAAGCCAAATGAGGTAGCTCCACAATATGCCGCTCTTTCAAAAAACTAGAATCTGGGGTACAACTCCCAGTTTTTTATGAAGCTCTTCAGAGGATGCTCCAAAAAACTCTAGAAGCTAGAGTTAGGTGGAAATTACCCACCACTGCCACTGGTAAGTGGATACCTCTTCGTTTCTTCCCCCTCGACCAATCAAATAGACCTTTCCACCAAATTTCTCATTCTTGAAGCTGGAGCTAGATGGCAGCCAAACATTCTCTTTGGTAGTACTACAACTTCTAGATGGAACTGCTCCAAAGTGAATTTAGTGAAGCGAAACCGATTTTTGTGAAGCGGAGCAGTCTCAAACAGACCTATATTTAAATCTTTACAATCTTCTCTAAGTAGAACCAAAATGCAAACCCAAGCCGATGGAAAGAGAAGTAAGCTCATCCTTAATTTGTGAGGGGAATGTCACCCCGACATCAAACTCCTTCGTCAGGGAACCTTCCAGGATGATTGGGAGCACCGTCCCTGGCATGCTGGAGCTCACCAAAAGCTCAAGCGGATATGTTGACGACACTCCCTTGGGTCAAGGTGAGAACTCTAGTTGAAGCAAACCTCAATTCCATAGGACCTCATCAACATTACCATCACGCTCCGTTTGGATGTTAGCATTCAGGCCTGGTATTGAGTATTGGCATTCGTTTGGGCCGAATACCCCGAATGCCACCGTTTGGTTGGCCTTGACATTCGTTCGTGGCATTCGGGCTCGATATCGAGCAAGGTTTCGCTAACGCAAAAATCGCCCAGCCCAATTCAGCGGGTTAGTGCTCGACATTGGTAGGTATTGGAAACCAGGATCGATCCTCCCATCCCCACTCGAGACAGGTCTCGCCGAGTGCCCAGGAACGGCGGTGGCGCACGTACCCCATCCCGCCCACCTCCACCCTGAGATCCGATGGCCGGCCTGCCTCCACCGCGAGCCAGCGGCCCGACGCATGTAGCCTATCCGACCACCTCCACCCCGAGCTCCTGCGGCCGGTGCCACCCTCCTGCCCCGCCTCCACTCCGAGCTCCGGCGGCCGGTGTGCCTCCACCCCGAGCACCAGCGGCCGGCGCCACCCCTGCCCCGCTTCCACAACAAGATTCGGCGGCCAGCGAGCATCCACCCCAAGCTTCAGCAGCCAAGTGTAGGTAGCCCATCTCGCCCACCTCCACCCCGAGCTCCAGCAGCCGGCGCTACCCTCCCGCCCCGCCTCCATCCCGATCTCCGGTGGCGGGCATGTCTCCACTCAATTTCTCACTTTGACCATCCAAATAACATTTTCCATTCAACCTCAATATCAAGTATGTCTTCTGAATACCTAAACATCCAAACAAAAATATTGGCATTCAATCTCAATATGAATATACTCCGATATTGGTATTCAACCCAATGCAATGCCAAGACTCCCAATGCAAACATCCAAACAGAGCGTCAGAACTATCAAGAACAATATAGAGATTGTGGACTCCAAGACGTTGTCTTCATGCCGAGCACGACACCGAATCACCGTGATTGCTCGATCCGAACTAGATCCGGGGGTTTTCACCCTGTTTACCAAGGGTAAGTGTTGAGGAACATGATTGTATTAGGAAATATATGTTAGACTAAGAAATATCATGGCTTGCCTTATACTCCAAGTAGATCATGTACTTCTATATATATGTCCATGAGGCTTAAGCAATACAACAATTATTTCACCAATTCTCTCTCTCCTTTTTAATATGGTATCTATCGCAAATCGATTCTAAACCCTAGCCGCCGCCGCTTCCGCACTTGCGCGCCGCCCCCGGGGCGGTCGGCCTCCATGACCGCCGCTGGGGGCCGCCGCCCGTACCTAGGGTTTGTCTGCCGGCCATGTTGGCCGGCTGCCCTAGAGAGTCTTTTCTCCGAGTCCTTGCTCCGAGGTTTTCTCTCTCCCGCCGGTCAACTTGATCGGCGGTTTCTTTTTGGTTTTCCAATCTAATCTTGATCGGTTTGCGTCGCCCACCGCCGCCGTCAACCCCGTACGCCTCTACTCAAACACCGACGCGATCGGCCGGCTTCTTCATCGACCCGATGACCTCGTGCATCGTCCGCGCGTCTGACCATCGGTTGCCCCGACCTGGCGGCTTCGCGCGTCGTTCGTGCGTCTGCCCGCCGATCACCCCAACCCGGCGGCCACGTGTCATGCGGAGGCCCTTCACCGCCGCCGTTCGCGCGCCGGCCTGCCCGTCGATCTACGCCGACCGTCACCGCCCTGCTTCGACCGAGATCCCTGCATCACCCCGACCCGGCAGCCTCGCGCCATGCGGCGGCCAATCATAACTGCCCTGCCGCCCGCCGTCGCCGGCTTCATCTCGGACTCTGTCGCCACCCCGCCTCCACCGAGCGTCGTCCCCGACCTCGCGCGCGATCGGATTGATCACCCGCCCGCCGCCGCATTCCGCCTCAGCTACCAGTGCAAACCGACCTGGCCCGTCGGTTGTGCGCTCCTTCGCACGCCCCGTGAAGATCGTCCCCGAGTTCAGCGCGCCTCTCCACCGATCGAGCATCGGGTTGCCGCTATGTCGCCCCATCGGGCCGCAGCGCCGCCACCCTGTGGTTCTCCAAGTGGCTGCATCGACCCGTGTGCTGATGTTGCGTCGCCCCTTTGGGCCGTAGTGTCGCGGCCCGCGGTCTACCGCCGCCTCGACTACATTCGTTTCAGGTCGTCTCCATGGCAGCACCGACCCTCACGCTGCCGCTGCGTCGCCCCATCGGGCCATAGCGAGCGTGGCACGTGGTCTCCGTCGCCGCCCGAGGCCGTCCCCGCGGCTGCACCGACTCACGCGCCGCACCGACTCACGCGCCGCCGTTGCGTTGCCCCTTCGGGCCACAACGCCACGACCCGCGGTCCCAGTCGCCGCCCCAAGGTCTTCCCGCCATCGCCCCGACCTGCCCGCTGCCACTGCGTCGTCCCTTCGGGCCATAGCGTCGCGGTCCGTTGTCCACTCCGCCATCACGTGTGTCGACCTCCCGTGGTATGCGCTGCGTCGTCTCCCTTGGCGCGGGAACGCCACCGTCCGCGCCAGTTTTCGTCACGCTGTCGGGTTCTTCGCCTCCTTTGAGCATCGCCGCCGCCGTCAGGCCGCCGCAACTGCTCTTCTTCGTCCGCCGCCGTGACTACCCCTATAGCCGCCGCCGCTGCCCGTCCAACCCCTTCGTCTTCGTACAACACTAGCCCGTCACCAGCGTCGCCATCATCTACCCCGACCACTTCGTCTACTCCGACAACCGCATGCGACATCGGCCCCGCGCCGATTGGTGCTGCAATTGTCGTCGAGTCCTTCTCTCCTGGCTTCTCCGACTTCTTCGACATGGTGTACAGCTCGTGCAGGTCCCAGTCTACGCATGCCCGGTGCTGGCAACACCGAAGCGTGCCTTCGTCCACGACGTGTCCCCGGCCTGGCAAGCCTGGTCCGGCGCTTCGTCAACTTCATCTTCGTCCGTCTATGCAGGCCCGGTGCTGGCAACACTGGTGCGTGCCTTCGTCTACGATATGTCCCCGGGCTTGGCAACCCCGGCGCGCCGCGTCATCAATAACGTCTTCTCCCCGGCGCACCACTACTTTGACACCACTGCGCTCATGACTAACTCGGCGCCTCTTTGCGCCCGCGGCTCCACGACGACTTCCTCGACACCGGCTACCCCGACTCGACATTGACCACGACATTCTTCGCACGGCTACCTCGACCACGGCTACACCACCATACGCTCTCGGCTACATCGACAAACAGCACAAAGGGCTACCGCCTGCATCGCTGCCGTTATGACTGCGGGGGATGTTGAGTAACGTGATTGTATTAGAAAACATAAGTTAGACTAGAATTTTTTTGACTAGCCTTGTACTCCAAGTAGATCATCTACCCTATATATATGCCCACGAGGCTCAAGCAATACAACAATTATTCCACCAATCCTCTCTCTCCCTTCTAACAGGAAGAAAAATTGCAGCGACCCCTTCGTGAAGGGAACGACGTAAGGACACCGTCGGCCTCAGGCAAGAACTCCCGGCCACCGAGTCTTGGGGCAGTCAATTGCCATAGCAACCGCCGCACTACTCTCCCACCACACACTCAACTCACCAGTTGCCATGTAGCCCTCGCCACCGACCAGCAGCTAATTAAGCCATGACTCCCACCATCAGAGCGTTTCTTCTTCTTCTTCGTTGTGTTTTTTTGTTATCATCGCTATCACAATGAACGTTAAAATATTAAAGATAGACTATACAAAAATGGATCCAGGCTTACATCCCCATCGTATGGACAAGTACGCATTAACGCATGGTGACTTTTTTTTTGAGAATCAGCATGGTGACTAATTAAGCGTGCTGACTGATGTCTTTGCTGGATTCGGTCACTACCCCTGTAGCCGTTGAACATGTACATGTCCATAACTAATTAAGCCACGTCATGGACCCGAATAAATAAATAACACGGCCGTTCTTCCCGTCCCGTCGCTAACTCCATGCCGGTTAGGTAGATGGGTTAGATTAGAAATAGATTATGCCCATCATTTTCTGAAAGCAGAGATGCGTAACCAAACCATGCGTACGTTAGCTTCTTCTTTGGGGCCGTTGACCTGCTAGAGTGGGTTAGGTTAGAGTTGGTGAGCACTACTTGAGCATCCGAGCGCTAGCTGGGAGCATACGTCAGCTGGATGAGTAGTACTGGTACCACCCAATTTTGATGTTTGTTCGTTATTGTTCTATGCTACTGCTATGCACTAGCTGGGCTAATTTGTTTTGGAGGTTAGGCCTTTCTTGTCTCGACCCTCTTGTATATATAGTAATTTATCGTGTCAAGATTCTAGGCTTAGTCAGTTAGGGATGGGTTTGTTTGAATTGTTCTAGTTCGTTTTTTTTTTTGAGAATCCTAGTTCGGCTGGCTGGTTGGTTTATACTCCCTTCGTTGGAATATACTTGTCGTTGTTTTAGAACTAAAGAAATCATAACAAGTATTTTGAAGCGGAGGGAGTAACACATTTGGGTCATCTTTACTTGCATAATTGTAAAAATGCAGGAATAAAAAAAGTTGAGTGATTGAAATGTCATGTTCACTGAAATCCTACAGGTTTTGAGTTTGTTTGATTGCATCAAAAAAGAGAACTTTTTCCAAGAGGTTTGAGTAGGTATTAAATTTCTATGGAATCTAATACAAATGACTGAATCGAATGACCGACGTAGGAAAAAAACTAATGAATTAGATTACTCCAAAATTCTATGAAAATCCCTTGAATCGAAGAAGCCCTGCTATATAGGCACCTTTCATTAGTATGAAGACCCCATGGATGGATACCATACCTTAACTTAGGGCCTCTCCAACGCCAACCCTTAAACTGCCCGCAGCCGTCCGGACCGTGCGGTCCGGACGTGTTGTGTCATCCAACGCTGGTCTGTATCGATCCGCTCTGGTTTTTGACGTGATTTCTCTCGAAAAGTGAAGACAAAGTGTGGACAACGGATGTCGGAGATCAGCTAAGCCAATTCGAAGCGGACAACGGATGTACACCAAGCATGACTATGAAGATGACGGAGCCCTCCACCGAGAACAAGCCACCCTGAAAAATAAAACTGACCGCCACGAACTGTGAGCTCCAAGGTAGTGCCTTCAGGAAGGGCACAACACCAGAGCGCCAACACCACCCGATGCAAAGATCAAGATTTTCATCCGGAGCTACACAGAGAATCAGGAGAGACTGCGATGGAGCCTACAGGAAGGGGACGACGCCCGTGGACGCCGCCACCGTCGGTGTGACCACGGTCAGACAAGGATTTCACCCTTGCATACCTCTCCATCTCTGATCAATATGCGCCCGGTCGAAGAGACTGGCCACACCACCACCACGGCTCGCCGAGCCTGAGCCACCCCGCCGCCCACGTGACCAAGGTTGCCAGTACACACCCGAGCTGCGAGTTCCGTTCACGAACACCGCAACTCCCACCGCAGAGCCGTCGCCCTGCCACCCGACACCCCCAAAGACTGCCCAAAGGAACTAATGACCACCACCAGCAGACCCCTACCATAGTTGGAGCCGCCAGCGCCTCGATGGATGGAGCCGAAGGCAACTAGGCCAGGGATAAGAGGAGCGGGCGGAGCGGTGCGAGACCTCGACTGGCACACCCCTGCGCCGGTGACGGGTGGGCAGACCACCCACCCCTCCATCCAGCCTCCTCACGTTGCCCCCTGCAACGCCCCACGGCTGCCTCCTGGCCAGATCAGCGAGGAGCACGTCAGACACCCGCCCGATGAGCAGGACGTGCGGACGGTCAGATCCGTCCCGGAGATGACCACCGAAGACGCCACGCCAAGCCTTGCACACTGATACGTCTCCAATATATCTATAATTTTTGATTGTTCCATACTATTATATTATCTATTTTGGATGTTAATGGGCTTATTTATACACTTTTATATTATTTTTGGGACTAACCTACTAACCCAAGGCCCAGTGCAACTTGCTGTTTTTTGCCTATTTCAGTGTTTCGCAGAAAAGGAATATCAAACGGAATCCAAATGGAATGAAACCTTCGGGAGAGTTATTTTTGGAACAAACGTGATCCAGGGGACTTGGAGTAGACGTCAAGAAACCAACGAGGAGGCCACGAGGTAGGGAGGCACGCCCCCACCCTCGTGGGCCCCTCGTGGCACCACCGACCTACTTCTTCCTCCTATATATATATATATATATATATATATATATATATATATATATATATATATATATATATATATATATATATACCCCGAAAACATCCAGGAGCACCACGAAACCCTATTTCCACCGCTGCAACCTTCTGTACCAAGAGATCCCATCTTGGGCCTTTTCCGGAGCTCCGCCGGAGGGGGGATCGATCACGGAGGGCTTCTACATCAACACCATAGCCTCTCCGATGATGTGTGAGTAGTTTACCACAAACCTTCGGGTCCATAGTTATTAGCTAGATGGCTTCTTCTCTCTCTTTGGATCTCAATACAATGTTCTACTCGATCTTCTTGGAGATCTATTTGATGTAACTCTTTTTGCGGTGTGTTTGTCGATATCTGATGAATTGTGGGTTTATGATCAAGTTTATCTATGAACAATATTTGATTCTTCTCTGAAATCTTTTATGTATGATTTGTTATCTTTGCAAGTCTCTTCGAATTATCAGTTTGGTTTGGCCTACTAGATTGATCTTTCTTGCAATGGGAGAAGTGCTTAGCTTTGGGTTCAATCTTGCGGTGTCCTTTCCCAGTGACAGCAGGGGCAGCAAAGCACGTATTGTATTGTTGCCATCGGGGATAAAAAGATGGGGTTTATATCATATTGCTTGAGTTTATCCCTCTACATCATGTCATCTTGCCTAATGCATTACTTTGTTCTTATGAACTTAATACTCTAGATGCATGCTGGATAGCAGTCGATGTATGGAGTAATAGTAGTAGATGCAGAATCGTTTCGGTCTACTTGTCGCGGACATGATGCCTATATACATGATCATGCCTAGATATTCTCATAATTATTCACTTTTCTATCAATTGCTCGACAGTAATTTGTTCACCCACCGTAATACTTATGCTATCTTGAGAGAAGCCACTAGTGAAACCTATGGCCCCCGGGTCTATCTTTTATCATATAAGTCTCCAATCTACTTTATTTTGTTATCTTTATTTTCTAATCTATATCATAAAAAACCAAAAATATTTATCTTATTATTATTATCTCTATTAGATCTCACTCTCGTAAGTGACCATGAAGAGATTGACAACCCCTTTATCGCGTTGGTTGCGAGGTTCTTATTTGTTTGTGTGGGTACGAGGGACTTGCGTGTAGTCTCCTACTGGATTGATACCTTGGTTCTTAAGAACTGAGGGAAATACTTACGCTTCTTTGCTGCATCACCCTTTCCTCTTCAAGGGAAAACCAACGCAGTGCTCAAGAGGTAGCACACACTGGCCACCGGCTGCCGCGCGAGCCGCAACAGATGCACCCGCGCCCCGCCGACAAGATGACTGATGTCTACTACGCAACTTTATTCTTGTAGACACATGTTGGGCCTCCAAGTGCAAAGTTTTGTAGGACAATAGCAATTTTCCCTCAAGTGGATGACCTAAGGTTTATCAATCCGTGAGAGGTGTAGGATGAAGATGGTCTCTCTCAAACGACCGTGCAACCAATTACAAGAAATCTCTTGTGTCCCAACACACCCAATACAATGGCAAATTGTATAGGTGCACTAGTTCGGCGAAGAGATGGTGATAAAAGTGTAATACAAATGGTAGAAATATATTTTTATAATCTGAATAAATAAAAACAGAAAGGTATCAAATAGTAAACGGGCACAAAATGGTATTTCAATGCTTAAAAACAAGGCCTAGGGTCCGTACTTTCGCTAGTGCAATCTCCCAACAATGCTAACATAGTTGGATCATATGATTATCCCTCAAAGTGTAACGAAGAATCACTCCCGAGTTCCTATTAGCGGAGAACAAAAGATATGAATTGTTTGTATGGTACGAAACTAGCTCAAAGCTATTCTTTCCGTTCGTACTAAAATGGTGCAAAGCTATTTTTTCCGTTCGATCTATCCTAGAGTTCATCCTAGAATAACACCAAAGCATATTCATATTCATAATACTCAATCCACACAAGGAACTATAAAGAGACCCCAAAGTTTTCGTCGGAGAAAAGATAATAAAAACGTGCATCAACCCCTATGCATAGATTACCCCAATATCACCGCGGAAATCCGCGGGTTGAATGCCATAACATATATCAAGTGAATCAATAAGATACCCCAATTGTCACCTCAAGTATTCATACTTCAAGACATATATCATGTGTTCTAAAATCTGAACATTCAATCCGACATGACAAAACTTCAAAGGGTAAAGATTCAATTCATCACAACAAGAGTACAGAGGGCAGAAACATCATATGATCCGACTATATTAACAAAGCCCATGATATAGATCACGAGAGAGAGAGAGAGAGATTACACACATAGCTACTGGTACAAACCCTCAGCCCCGAGGGTGGACTACTCCCTCCTCATCGTGGTGGCTGCCGGGATGATGAAGATGGCCACCGGAGATTATTCCCCCCTCCGACAGGGTGCCAAAACGGGTCTAGATTGGTTTTCGATGGCTACGGAGCCCTACGGCCGTGGAACTTCTGATCTAGGTTAACCCCGAAGGGCTTCGGAATATTTGGGAATTTATAGTGCAAAGAGCGGGTGCGGGAGGCCAACGAGGTGGGCACAACCCACTTGGGCGCGCCATGGGGCCCTGGCGCGCCCTGGTGGGTTGTGCCCCCCTCGGGGCACCCCCCAGGTGCAACTCTGGCCCATTGGGTACCTTTTGGTCCAAAAAAATCTCCTAAAGTTTCGCAATGTTTGGACTCCGTTTGATATTGATTTTCTGCGATGTAAAAAAACAAGCAAAAAAACAGCAATTGGCACTGGGCACTGGGTCAGTAGGTTAGTCCCAAAAATGATATAAAGTTGCTATAAAATGATTGTAAAACATCTAAGAATGATAAAATGACAGCATGAATACTTCATAAATTATAGATACGTTGGAGACGTATCTGCATCCCCAAGCTTAATTCCTACTCGTCCTCGAGTAGGTAAATGATAAAAGAAATAATTTATGAACTATGAATGCTAGCAAAGTGCATAAGTTTGATCAATGATAATTTCAATCACCTTTTCCTAGCATCATAACATCAATTCTTCCTTATGAAACTTCTCATGTTATAGTGGCAACCAATTCACATGTTAAGGTTCAAACAATGAATTCTCTTGAAACCCAAGAACTTATGTTCTTAGTCACCAAGCAATTGCATTTCAACTTATTCAACAAAGTCTAAGTAAGAGCTCCACATACTCAACCATCATATAGTCTTGTATGATTGCTAACACTCACTGCATACACATGAGCAAAACGTTTCAACCCGACACATAGAAAGATAGGAGCTTATAATTTTGCCTCCCAACGTATTCACCTCAAGGGTGATGTCAACAATAATAACTCATGCTACCCATATCCAACTGGATATATGTGCCTAGATCTTTCCTCACCACATGATGCTTGCCAAAAGAGAAAAATAAAAAGGAATAGAGAGAAAAACTTTGACTCTTTGCATAAAAGTAAATACTGAAAAGTGAAAGATAGGCCCTTCACAGAGGGAAGTAGGGATTTGTAGAGGTGCTAGAGCTCAAAGCGAAAACTGAGAGATAAAAACATTTGAGAGGCATACTTTTCCCACCAACGAAAACGACTTAGAGCTCCCAACACTTTCCATGCTAGATATATCATAGGCGGTTCCCAAACAGAAAATAAAGTTTATTCCTTTTTCCACCATACTTTCACTTTCCATGGCTAACCGTATCCACGGGTGCCCTCCATACCAACACTTTCCAAGGAATTTATTATTTGACAACATAAAGTAAATTCATTTTTCATTTCGGGACTGGGCATCCCTAATACCTTTGCCTTACTCTCGTGCAATGACAAGTGAATAAACACTCATCGTGAGAATAGCACATCTAGCATGGAAAATATTGGCCACCCCTCACCGCTCCGCGAGCGGTATGAGCACACAAAAGAGAAATTTATTTTGAAAATTAGAGATGGCACATACAAATTTGCTTAGAACGGCAAAAGAATACAACATATAGGTAGGTATGATAGACTCTTGAAAATAATATTTGGGTTTAAGGGTTTTTGGATGCACAAGTAGTATCTCTACTTGGTGCGGGATTTTTGGCTAGCAAAGATGGGGGGCAAGCACCACATTTTGAAGGATCTATGACAATATAACTTCTATGTGAATATGAACAAACATAAACCATTACATTGTCTTCCTTGTCCAACATCAACAATTTTGGCATATAATATTTTGATGGGGGCTCACAATCACAAAAGATTTCCATGATAGTGTATTTATATGTGAAAGTTCTCTTCCTTATACTAATTATTCGGGAATTTCTTGTATGACCAATATTGTGATTGTCAAGCCTCAAAAGATTTCACTTTCTAAACCCAATAGGAGGCTATCACTAGGCATGATATAATTTCAACTTCATGATATTCAATTCATTCAACAATTTACTCATAGGATATAAGTGAAGCACAAGAGTAATTCCATAGAAAAGAGCTTCGTTGACGAGATGTGAATGCCGCCTACTTAGCCTCCCTGGCAACTATTTGAGGACTCTATTTTATTTAAAGACTTTCAGATCTAAGTACTTTATTAAAACAGCAAGCAAAACAAAATAAAATGGCATTCCAAGAATAGCACACATCATGTGAAGAAGCAAAAATTTAGGCTCAACCGATACTAACCGATAATTGTTGAAGAAGAAAGTTGGGATGCCTACCGGGGCATCCCCAAGCTTAGATGCTTCAAACTGTAGGGGAACGCGACAGAAAACGAAAATTTTCGGTATAGCGAGCATGCCCAGGACCACTATGGAGACTGCATACAAGGTTTGATCTGTTCCGTGCCGACTCGAAGCGCAATGGAAGAAGAGTCGATGGAGACCGTTGGTGCAGATCCCCGCAGTTAGGATTTACAACCTCCCAACCGCGAGGATGTACTCCCTCGCCAGACAGCCCTTCGGGAGGCGGTCAGACAGTCCCCCGAACGATGTCGCAGACAGCCCTTCGGGAGGACCCTCGAAACTCGAATGGAGACTTGGACAGCCCTTCGGGAGGACACTCGAACAGCCCCTCGGGCAAAAGACCGAAACTACGACCTCTCTACGGGGTTGCACACATACGGTGTGAGCTATCCGGCAGGGCTTCGTCGTCCAGAACTAGTTCCTGCCGAAACTCAGACAGCCTTATGACTCTACGAAACTCTTTTCGTGGGAGAGAGAGAGAAGAAGCTAGATAATGCATGGCATGTGTGTGAGAGCAAGGGATGAAGATATGGCAGCCCTCACCCCCTCTATTTATAGGAAAACCAAGGGGTAGTGTGCCTCCACAAATTACCAAAAAACCCCATGCTTTAGGTCACATATGAGGGTTTTATGGGAAAAAAATGGGATGCCATGTGGAGCTCCACCATGCTTGGCCGGCCACCCCCTTGCCCCCCCATGAGGGGCTTCCTTGGCCCCCAAGCCCTTCTAGAAGCCTTTTTGCAAAAGCCCTAAAAGGTTGCTTTCCAAAAAATATCCATAAAGTGATTTTCACTATTCATGACGACTTTTTTCAGGGTCTGTTCGAACTGAAAAATATTTATGTGGGCTTAGAACATTTCCAGTACCCACTAAAATAATTTTCAATGCGTTCCGAAACAATTCCGGTTTAGTGATTTTCATCTGCGAAATGCATCTGAAGTGGCTCCGGCAGCTCCGGAACATTTCCGGTTTTTATTCCAGAAAATTCCAGAATGATTCTGGCACCCTCCAAGAATTATCAGGCATGTGCCGAAAACATTTTGACTTAATGGTATACTCCGAAATAACATTTTTGGTTTCACCGAAACTCATCCGGTGACCTCTCTCTGCGGAACTTTTCCGCTGTCTGCTACCTCTTGAGCACTGCGTTGGATTTCCCCGAAGAGGAAGGGATGATGCAGCAAAGTAGCGTAAGTATTTCCCTCAGTTTTTGAGAACCAAGGTATCAATCCAGTAGGAGGCTATGCTCGAGTCCCTCGTAACTACACAAAAACAATAGCTCAACGCAACAAACGCGCTTAGGGGTTGTCAATCCCTTCACGGTCACTTACGAAAGTGAGATCTGATAGAGATAATAAATAATATTTTTGGTATTTTTGGTATAGAGATGCAAAGTAAATAAAGTAAAATCAAAGCAAAAGCAAAGCAATAGTAAAGTGATGGAGATTGATATGATGCAAAAGAGACCTGGGGGCCATAGGTTTCACTAGTGGCTTCTCTCAAGAGCATAAGTATTCTACGGTTGGTGAACAAATTACTGTTGAGCAATTGACAGAATTGAGCATAGTTATGAGAATATCTAGGTATGATCATGTATATAGGCATCACGTCTGAGACAAGTAGACCGAAATGATTCTGCATCTACTACTATTACTCCACTCATCGACCGCTATCCAGCATGCATCTAGAGTATTAAGTTAAAAACAGAGTAACGCCTTAAGCAAGATGACATGATGTAGAGGAATAGTTTCATGCAATATGATAAAAAACATCTTGTTATCCTCGATGGCAACAATACAATACGTGCCTTGCTGCCCCTTCTGTCACTGGGAAAGGACACCGCAAGATTGAACCCAAAGCTAAGCACTTCTCCCATGGCAAGAACAACCAATCTAGTAGGCCAAACCAAACTGATAATTCAAAGAGACTTGCAAAGATAACCAATCATACATAAAAGAATTCAGAGAAGATTCAAATATTATTCATAGATAGAATTGATCATAAACCCATAATTCATCGGTCTCAACAAACACACCGCAAAAAGGAGATTGCATCGAATAGAACTCCACGAGAGAGGGGGAGAACATTGTATTGAGATCCAAAAAGAGAGAAGAAGCCATCTAGCTACTAGCTATGGACCCGTAGGTCTGAAGTAAACTACTCACACTTCATCGGAGGGGCTTGGATGATGATGTAGAAGCCCTCCGTGATCGATGCCCCCTCTGGCGGAGCTCCGGAACAGGCCCCAAGATGGGATCTCGTGGATACAGAAAGTTGCGGTGGTGGAATTAGGTTTTTGGCTCCTTCCCCGATCGTTTGGGGTACGTGGATATATATAGGAGGAAGAAGTACGTCGGTGGAGCTTCGAGGGGCCCACGAGGCAGGGGCGCGCCCTAGGGGGGTGCCCCTACCCTCATGAGCACCTCGTGGCTTTGTTGACGGAGGGTCCAAGTCTCCTGGATCTTATCTGATGAGAAAATCACGTTTCCGAAGGTTTCATTCCGTTTGGACTCCGTTTGATATTCCTTTTCTTCGAAACCCTAAAACAGGCAAAAACAGCAATTCTGGGATGGGCCTCCGGTTAATAGGTTAGTCCCAAAAATAATATAAAAGTGGAAAATAAAGCCCAATAATGTCTAAAACGGTAGATAATATAGCATGGAGCAATCAAAAATTATAGATGCGTTGGAGACGTATCACTGTCCGAAACTTTTCCGTTGTCCGAAACTTTTTCGATGATTTCCTCTGAGACTCCATGTCTAGTATTCAGCAGATAGATGACCCTTAAGCGTGTGACCCTATAGGTTCGGTGAAGTATAGACATGACCTGGAACCTCTTCCGATCAATGATCAACATCGGAGCCGTGGATACCCATATTGACCCCTATACCCACACGAATGAATATTCGAGTGAACCTCGAGTTGCCGTGAGCTATTCCTGTTGCTTCGCGATATGTCACAAACACCCGAGGTGAGATTTATTGCATTCCCGTGGATCAACAATTTGTCCACCATGCAAGTTACCTCATTACCTGTTTTGTTCTCTTTTCTCGTTTCCGTGTTCTGGTATCCCAGTGATCAAATCACAATGTGTCTGGCCAGACGATGATGGATACCATTACACCGAGAGGGCCCGGGTATATCTCTCCATCATCGGAGGAGCAAATCCCAATCTCGACCTATCTTGTTACTTGCCATACTTTTCTATGAAACCGTAAGCCGCCGTAATAGCCACCCAGTTACGTATGACGTTTAACAAACCCCAAAGTTCACGAAGCAAGTATGAAGGAACTCGATACTCTCATGGTCTAAGGAATTATGCAAACATTAACTTCTCTGGGTTATTAACCATTAACTTGTGATGGATGTATCTCATAGCATAACATCAAATTAGGTCGATTTAACACAAGTGTTCTACTAAGTGCCCTCAAAATTTCTGGCATAGTCATGCCCATGATCACGAAAACATGATCATCATGCAATACTTGAGCCAGTCATAGAGGCTTGACTAGGAATACATTTTACCGTTTATTATCTCACACGTGCACATGAGTTTCCCTCCAAGCCTCGTTTTATTTGCAGACTCGAGAATCATTGCAGTTATAGCATGGAACATAAACCTTCATTACAAACCAGGAGATACAAAATAACTGATATTACTGCCTCTAGGGCATATCTCCCACAGGAACTTCTTGAAATATTAGCTTGGGATGCCTTGGGAATCCCCAAGCTTGAGCTTTTGTGTCTCCTTAATTCCTTTTATATCACAGTTTTCCTAAATCTCAAAAGCTTCATCCATTCAAAACTCAACAAGAACTCATGAGATAAGTTAGTATAAACCAATGCAAAAACCTTATCATTCTCTACTGTAGCAAATCAATAAAATTATTATTCAACATTGCATACTAAATTCCTCTGCATATTTAATACTCCTATCCTAAAATAGAATCATTAAACAAGCAAACATATGCAACCAATGCAAACATAACAGCAATCTGCCAAAACAGTACAGTTTGTAAAGAATGCAAGAGTATCAATACTTCTTTAACTCCAAAAATTATGAAAATTACCACACTGTAGCTAATTTATTAGAGCTCATTTTGCAAAAAGTTTCAACATTTTATCGCATTCTGACTCTTCTAGGGAATTTTTGCAACAGTGGTAAACTTTCTGTTTTCAAACAGCAACATGTATACTTGCAAAATAAGTATGGTAAAGGCTATCAATGCCACTTTTATTGAAATAAAAGGTGCAAAACATTATTCTAAATAACAGCAAGAAAATCCTAATAAAATAAACTGACGCTCCAAGCAAAACACATATCATGTGACGAATGAAAACATAGCTCCAAGTAAGGTTACCAATATTGTTGGAGACGAAAGAGGGGATGCCTTCCGGGGCATCCCCAAGCTTAGTTGCTTAGATCTTCCTTTAATATTACCTTGGGGTGCCCTGGGCATCCCCAAGCTTAGGGTCTTGTCAATAGTTATTCTCCTCATATCGACATCTCACCCAAAACTTGAAAACTTCAATCACACAAAACTTAAAAGAACTTTGTGAGATAGGTTAGTATGATAAAGAGCAAACCATTTCACTTTTGGTACTGTCAAATACAAGATTCATAATTGTTCTCACACAATGCCTACTGTAGCATATCATTTCCAGAATTTATATTGAGCACTATAAGTCATGGAAACTAGAAAACAAGCAAACTATGCATTGAAAATAGAATCTGTCAAAAACAGAATAGTATGTAGTAATCTGTACTCCAACCATACTTCTGCTACTCGACAAATTCTGAAAACATAGGAAAACCTGGGAAATTTTTCTATTAATATTGTGCAAAAAGAATCAGCATTTTATCATACTCCTGTTAAAAATGAGAATTATTTTCCTGAGCGCAAAAGTTTCTATTTTTCAGCAAGATCAAATCAACTATCACCATAGACCATCCCAAAGGCTTTACTTGGCACTTTATTGAAACAAAAGCAATAAAACATGATAAATACAGTAGCATAATCATGTGAACACACAAAAACAGTGGGCAAAAGTGTTGGGTTGTCTCCCAACAAGCGCTTACCTTTAATGCCTTTTAAGCTAGGCATGATGATTTCAATGATGCTCGCATAAAAGATAAGAATTGAAACATAAAGAGAGCATCATGAAGCATATGACTAGCACATTTAAGTCTAACCCACTTCCTATGCATAGAGATTTTGTGAGCAAACAACTTATGGGAACAACAATCAACTAGCATAGGAAGGCAAAACAAGCAAAACTTCAATATTTTCATCACATAGAAAGGAAACATGATATTATTGCAATTCCTACAAGCATAAGTTCCTCCCTCATAATAATTTTCAGTAGCATCATGAATGAATTCAAAATATAACCATCACATAAATCATTCTTTTCATGATGCACAAGCATAGAAATTTTGTTACTCTCCACATAAGCAGATTTCTTCTCATCAATAGTAGTGGGAGCAAACTCAACAAAATAACTATCATGGACTGAAAATTAAAATCATGATGACAAGATTCATTGTTATCATTATTCTTTATAGCATAAAAGTCATCACCATAATCATCATATATAGGAACTTTGTTGTCACAACCAATTGCAACCTCTTCCAAAATAGTGGATTCATCATTAAATTAAGTCGCGACCTCTCCAAATCCACTTTCATCAATATAATCATCATAAATAGGAGGCATGCAATCATCATAATAAATTTTCTCATCAAAACACGGGGGACTAAAAATATCATATTCATCAAATATAGCATCCCCAAGTTTATGGCTTTACATATCATTAGCATCATGGATATTCAAAGAATCCATACTAACAACATTGCAATCATGCTCATCATTCAAATATTTTGTGCCAAACATTTTATTGACTTCTTCCTCTAACAATTGAGCACAATTTTCCGAACCATCATTTTCAAGAAAGATATTATAAAGATGATCAATAATAAGATGCAACCTCAATTCCATTTTTTATGTAGTTTTCTTTTATAAACCAAACTAGTGATAAAACAGGAAACTAAAATATTCAATTGCAAGATCTAAAGATATACCTTCAAGCACTCACCTCCCCGGCAACGGCGCCAGAAAAGAGCTTGATGTCTACTACACAACTTTATTCTTGTAGATACGTGTTGGGCCTCCAAGCGCAGAGTTTTTTTAGGACAGTAGCAATTTTCCCTCAAGTGGACGACCTAAGGTTTATCAATCTGTGAGAGGTGTAGGATGAAGATGGTCTCTCTCAAACGACCCTGCAACCAAATACAAGAAATCTCTTGTGTCCCCAACACACCCAATACAATGGCAAATTGTATAGGTGCACTAGTTTGGCGAAGAGATGGTGATAAAAGTGTAATACGGATGGTAGAATTATATTTTTACAATCTCGATAAGTAGAAACGGGAAGGTAGAAAATAGTAAACGAGCACAAAAACGGTATTTCAATGCTTAAAAACAAGGAATAGGGTCCGTACTTTCGCTAGTGCAATCTCCCAACAATGCTAACATAGTTGGATCATATGATTATCCCTCAAAGTGTAATGAAGAATCACTCCCTAGTTCCTATTAGCGGAGAACAAAATATAGGAATTGTTTGTAGGGTACGAAACTAGCTCAAAGCTATTCTTTCTGTTCGATCTATTCAAGAGTTCGTACTAAAATGACGCAAAGCTATTTTTCCGTTCGATCTATCGTAGAGTCCGTACTAGAATAACACCAAAGCATATTCATATTCATAATACTCAATCCACACAAAGAACCATAACGAGACCCCAAAGTTTTTGTCGGAGAAAAGATAATAAAAATGTGCACATCATGTGAAGAAGCAAAAAATTTAGGCTCAACCGATACTAACCGATAATTGTTGAAGAAGAAAGTTGGGATGCCTACCGGGGCATCCCCAAGCTTAGATGCTTGAAACTGTAGGGGAACGCGACAGAAAACAAAAAAAATTGGTATAGCGAGCACGCCCAGGACCACTATGGAGACTGCATACAAGGTTTGATCTGTTCCGTACCGACTCGAAGCGCAATGGAAGGATAGTCGATGGAGACCGTTGGTGCAGATCCCCGCAGTTAGGATTTACAACCTCCCAACCGCGAGGATGTACTCCCTCGCCAGACAGCCCTTCGGGAGGCGGTCGGACAGTCCCCCGGACGATGTCGCAGACAGCCCTTCGGGAGGACCCTCGAAACTCGAATGGAGACTTGGACAGCCCTTTGGGAGGACACTCGAACAGCCCCTCGGGCAAAAGACCGAAACTATGACCTCTCTACGGGGTTGCACACATACGGTGTGAGCTATCCGGCAGGGCTTCGTCGTGGAGAACTAGTTCCTGCCGGAACCCAGACAGCCTTATGACTCTACGAAACTCTTTCCGTGGGAGAGAGAGAGAAGAAGCTAGATAATGCATGGCATGTGTGTGAGAGCAAGGGATGAAGATATGGCAGCCCTCACCCCCTCTATTTATAGGAAAACCAAGGGGTAGTGTGCCTCCACAAATTACCAAAAAACCCCATGCTTTAGGTCACATGTGAGGGTTTTATGGGAAAAATGGGATGCCATGTGGAGCTCCACCATGCTTGGCTGGCCACCCCCTTGGGGGCCCCCCATGAGGGGCTTCCTTGGCCCCCAAGCCCTTCTAGAAGCCTTTTTGCAAAAGCCCTAAAAGGTTGCTTTCCAAAAAATATCCATAAAGTGATTTTCACTATTCACGACGACTTTTTTCAGCGTCTGCTCGAACTGAAAAATATTTATGTGGGCTTAGAACATTTCCAGTACCCACTAAAATAATTTTCAACGCGTTCCGAAACAATTCCGGTTTAGTGATTTTCATCTGCGAAATGCATCTGAAGTGGCTCCGGCAGCTCCGGAACATTTCCGGTTTTTATTCCAGAAAATTCCAGAATGATTCTGGCACCCTCCAAGAATTATCAGGCATGTGCCGAAAACATTTTGACTTAATGGTATACTTCGAAACAACTTTTTCAGTTTCACCGAAACTCATCCGGTGACCTCTCTCTGCGGAACTTTTCCGCTGTCTGCTACCTCTTGAGCACTGCGTTGGATTTCCCCGAAGAGGAAGGGATGATGCAGCAAAGTAGCATAAGTATTTCCCTCAGTTTTTGAGAACCAAGGTATCGATCCAGTAGGAGGCTACGCTCGAGTCCCTCGTACCTACACAAAAACAATAGCTCAACGCAACCAACGCGCTTAGGGGTTGTCAATCCCTTCATGGTCACTTACGAAAGTGAGATCTGATAGAGATAATAAATAATATTTTTGGTATTTTTGGTATAGAGATGCAAAGTAAATAAAGTAAAATCAAAGCAAAAACAAAGCAATAGTAAAGTGATGGAGATTGATATGATGAGAAAGAGACCCGGGGGCCATAGGTTTCACTAGTGGCTTCTCTCAAGAGCATAAGTATTCTATGGTGGGTGAACAAATTACTGTTGAGCAATTGACAGAATTGAGCATAGTTATGAGAATATCTAGGTATGATCATGTATATAGGCATCACGTCCGAGACAAGTAGACCGAAACGATTCTGCATCTACTACTATTACTCCACTCATCGACCGCTATCCAGCATGCATCTAGAGTATTAAGTTAAAAACAGAGTAACGCCTTAAGCAAGATGACATGATGTAGAGGGATAGTTTCATGCAATATGATAAAAACCCCATCTTGTTATCCTCGATGGCAACAATACAATACGTGCCTTGCTGCCCCTTCTGTCACTGGGAAAGGACACCGCAAGATTGAACCCAAAGCTAAGCACTTCTCCCATGGCAAGAACAACCAATCTAGTAGGCCAAACCAAACTGATAATTCGAAGAGACTTGCAAAGATAACCAATCATACATAAAATAATTCAGAGAAGATTCAAATATTATTCATAGATAGACTTGATCATAAACCCACAATTCATCGGTCTCAACAAACACACCGCAAAAATAAGATTACATCGAATAGATCTCCACGAGAGTGGGGGAGAACATTGTATTGAGATCCAAAAAGAGAGAAGAAGCCATCTAGCTACTAGCTATGGACCCGTAGGTCTGAAGTAAACTACTCACACTTCATCGGAGGGGCTTGGATGATGATGTAGAAGCCCTCCGTGATCGATGCCCCCTCCGGTGGAGCTCCGGAACATGCCCTAAGATGGGATCTCGTGGATACAGAAAGTTGCGGCGGTGGAATTAGGTTTTTGGCTCCATCCCCGATCGTTTGGGGGTACGTGGATATATATAGGAGGAAGAAGTACGTCGGTGGAGCTTCGAGGGGCCCATGAGGCAGGGGGCGCGCCCTAGGGGGGCAGGCGCGCCCCTACCCTCGTGAGCACCTCGTGGCTTTCTTGACGGAGGGTCCAAGTCTCCTGGATCTTATCTGATGAGAAAATCACGTTTCCGAAGGTTTCATTCCGTTTGGACTCCGTTTGATATTCCTTTTCTTCGAAACCCTAAAACAGGCAAAAAAGAGCAATTCTGGGCTGGGCCTCCGGTTAATAGGTTAGTCCCAAAAATAATATAAAAGTGGAAAATAAAGCCCAATAATGTCTAAAACAGTAGATAATATAGCATGGAGCAATCAAAAATTATAGATACGTTGGAGACGTATCAAGCATCCCCAAGCTTAATTCCTGCTCGTCCTCGAGTAGGTAAATGATAAAAACAGAATTTTTGATGCGGAGTGCTACTTGGCATAATTTTAATGTAATTCTTCTTAATTGTGGTATGAATATTCAGATCCGAAAGATTCAAGACAAAAGTTCATATTGACATAAAAATGATAATACTTCAAGCATACTAACTAAGCAATTATGTCTTCTCAAAATAACATGGCCAAAGAAAGTTCATCCCTACAAAATCATATAGTTTAGTCATGTTTCATTTTCATCACACAAGAATGCTATCATCATGCACAACCCCGATGACAAGCCAAGCAATTGTTTCATACTTTAGTAATCTCAAACCTATAAACTTTCACGCAATATATGAGCGCGAGCCATGGACATAGCACTATGGGTGGAATAGAATATAATGAAGGGGGGTTATGTGGAGAAGACAAAAAAGGAGAAAGTCTCACATCAACGAGGCTAATCAATGGGCTATGGAGATGCCCACCGATTGATGTTAATGCAAGGAGTAGGGATTGCCATGCAACGGATGCACTAGAGCTATAAATGTATGAAAGCTCAACAAAAGAAAATAGTGGGTGTGCATCCAACTTGCTTGCTCACGAAGACCTAGGGCACTTGAGGAGGCCCATTGTTGGAATATACAAGCCAAGTTTTATAATGAAAAATTCCCACTAGTATAAAAAAGTGATAACATGAGAGACTCTCTACTATGAAGATCATGGTGCTACTTTGAAGCACAAGTGTGGTAAAAGGATAGTAACATTGTCCCTTCTCTCTTTTTCTCTCTTTTTTATGGCCCCTTTTTCTTATGGCCTTTCTCTCTCTCTTTTTTTGGGTCTTCTACTTTTTATGGCCTTTTATTTATTTATTCCTCACTTGGGACAATGCTCTAATAATGATGATCATCACACTTCTATTTATTTACAACTCAATGAATACAACTCGATACTAGAACAAAGATGACTCTATGTGAATGCCTCCGGCGGTGTACCGAGATATGCAATGAACCAAGAGTGACATGTATGAAAGAATTATGAACGGTGGCTTTGCCACAAATACTATGTCAACTACATGATCATGCTAAGCAATATGACAATGATGAATGTGTCATGATGAACGGAATGATGGAAAGTTGCATGGCAATATATCTCGGAATGGCTATGGAAATGCCATAATAGGTAGGTATGGTGGCTGTTTTGAGGAAGATATAAGGAGGTTTATGTGTGAAAGAGCGTATCATATCACGGGGTTTGGATGCACCGGCGAAGTTTGCGCCAACTCTCAATGTGAGAAAGGGCAATGCACGGTACCGAAGAGGCTAGCAAGGGTGGAAGGGTGAGAGTGCGTATAATCCATGGACTCAACATTAGTCATAAAGAACTCACATACTTATTGCAAAAATCTACAAGTCATCAAAAACCTCGGCACTACGCGCATGCTCCTAGGGGGATAGATTGGTAGGAAAAGACCATCGCTCGTCCCCGACCGCCACTCATAAGGAAGACAATCAAATAACACCTCATGTTTCAAATTTGTTGCATAACGTTTACCATACGTGCATGCTACGGGACTTGCAAACCTCAACACAAGTATTTCTCAATTTCACAACTACTCAACTAGCATGACTTTGATATTATTACCTCCATATCTCAAAACAATCATCAAGCATCAAACTTTTCTTAGTATTCAACACACTCATAAGAAAGTTTTATTATTAATCTTGCATACCAAGCATATTAGGATTTTAAGCAAATTACCATGCTATTAAGACTCTCAAAATAATCTAAGTGAAGCATGAGAGAACAATAGTTTCTATAAAACAAATCCACCACCGTGCTCTAAAAGATATAAGTGAAGCACTAGAGCAAAATTATAAAGCTCAAAAGATATAAGTGAAGCACATAGAGTATTCTATCAAATTCCAAATCATGTATGGCTCTCTCAAAAGGTGTGTACAGCAAGGATGATTGTGGTAAACTAATAAGCAAAGACTCAAATCATAAAAGACGCTCCAAGCAAAACACATATCATGTGGTGAATAAAAATATAGCTCCAAGTAAAGTTACCGATAGAAGTAGACGAAAAAGGGGATGCCTTCCGGGGCATCCCCAAGCTTTGGCTTTTAGGTGTCCTTAGATTATCTTGGGGGTGCCATGGGCATCCCCAAGCTTAGGCTCTTGCCACTCCTTGTTCCATAATCCATCAAATCTTTACCCAAAACTTGAAAACTTCACAACACAAAACTTAAAGTAGAAAACTCGTGAGCTCCGTTAGCGAAAGAAAACAAAAGACCACTTCAAGGTACTGTAATGAACTCATTCTTTATTTATATTGGTGTTATACCTACTGTATTCCAACTTCTCTATGGATTATAAACTATTTTACTAGCCATAGATTCATCAAAATAAGCAAACAACACACGAAAAACAGAATCTGTCAAAAACAGAACAGTCTGTAGTAATCTGTAACTACCGCAAGACCTGGAACCCCAAAAATTCTAAAATAAATTGCTGGACGTGAGGAATTTATCTATTAATCATCTTAAAAAATAATTAACTAAACAGAACTTTCCAAATAAAAATGACAGCAGTTCTCGTGAGCGCTAAAGTTTCTGTTTTTTACAGCAAGTTCAATCAAGACTTTCCCCAAGTCTTCCCAACGGTTCTACTTGGCACAAACACTAATTAAACACAAAAACACAACCAAAACAGAGGCTAAATAATTTATTTATTACTAAACAGGAGCAAAAAGCAAGTAATAAAAATAAAATTGGGTTGCCTCCCAACAAGCGCTATCGTTTAACGCCCCTAGCTAGGCAATCCATAAGTGGCTCTCATGATAGATTCATATGGTAATTTTATTTTCTTTCTAGGGAAGTGTTCCATGCCCTTTTTAATGGAAACTGAAATCTAATATTCCTTCCTTCATATCAATAATTGCACCAACCGTTCTAAGGAAAGGTCTACTAAGAATAATAGGGCAAGAAGGATTGCAATCTATATCAAGAACGATAAAATCTACGGGCACATAATTCCTATTAGCAACAATAAGAACATCATTAATTCTTCCCATAGGTTTCTTAATAGTGGAATCCGCAAGATGCAAGTTTAGAGAGCAATCATCAAAATCACGGAAATCTAGTAAATCACACAAAGTTTTGGGAATAGTAGAGACACTAGCACCCAAATCACACAAAGCATAAAACTCATAATTTTTAATTTTAATTTTAATAGTTGGTTCCCACTCATCATAAAGTTTTCTAGGGATAGAAACTTCCAATTCAAGTTTTTCTTCATAAGATTGCATCAAGGCATCAACGATATGTTTAGTAAACGCTTTATTTTGACTATAAGCGTGAGGAGATTTTAGCACGGATTGCAACAAGGAAATACAATCAATCAAAGAGCAATTTTCATAGTTAAATTCCTTGAAATCCATAATAGTGGGTTTAGCAACATCTAGGGTTTTAATTTCTTCAATCCCACTTTTATCAAATTTAGCATCAAGATCAACAAATTCCGAATTCTTAGAACGCCTTCTAGGTAAAGGTGGATCATATTCAGTCCCATCATTATCAAGATTCATATTGCAAAACAAAGATTTAATAGGGGACACATCAATAACTTTTAGATCTTCATCATTATTTTCATAGGAACTAGAAGAACACGCTTTTATAAAGGCATCTTTCTTAGCACGCATCCTAGCGGTTCTTTCTTTGCACTCGTCAATGGAAATTCTCATGGCTTTGAGAGACTCATTGATATCATGCTTAGGTGGAATAGATCTAAGTTTCAAAGAATCAACATCAAGAGCAATTCTATCAACGTTCCTAGCCAAATCATCAATCTTAAGCAATTTTTCTTCAATCATAGCATTAAAATTCTTTTGCGAAGAAATAAATTCTTTAATATTAGATTCAAAATCAGAGGGCATCTTATTATAATTTCCATAAGAATTGTTGTAGGAATTACCATAATTATTAGAGGGATTACTAGGATAAGGCCTAGGATTGAAATTTCCTCTATACGCGTTGTTACCAAAATTGTTCCTACCAACAAAATTCACATCCATAGATTCATTATTATTCTCAATCAAAGTAGACAAGGGCACATCATTAGGATCAGAAGAAACACTCTTATTAGCAAATAATTTCATAAGTTCATCCATCTTTCCACTCAAAACATTAATTTCTTCTATCGCATGCACCTTTTTAGTAGATCTTTCAGTATGCCATTGAGAATAATTAACCATAATATTATCTAGGAGTTTAGTAGCTTCTCCTAAAGTGATTTCCATAAAAGTGCCTCCCGCGGCCGAATCTAAAAGATTTCTAGAAGCAAAATTCAATCCGGCATAAAATTTTGTATAATCATCCACAAATTCAAACCATGAGTAGGGCAATTACGTATCATTAATTTCATTCTCTCCCAAGCTTGTGCAACATGTTCATGATCAAGTTGTTTAAAATTCATAATATCGTTTCTAAGAGAGATGATCTTAGCGGGAGGAAAATACTTAGAGATAAAAGCATCTTTGCACTTGTTCCATGAATCAATACTGTTTTTAGGCAAAGACGAAAACCAAGCTTTAGCACGATCTCTAAGCGAAAAAGGAAATAGCTTCAATTTAACAATATCATTATCGACATCTTTCTTCTTTTGCATGTCACACAAACCAACGAAGCTATTAAGATGGGTAGCGGCATCTTCACTAGGAAGGCCGGAGATCGGATCTTTCATGACAAGATTCAACAAAGCAGTATTAATTTCACAAGATTCAGCATCGGCAAGAGGAGCAATTGGAGTGCTAAGGAAATCATTATTATTGGTATTGGTGAAATCACACAATTTAGTATTATCTTGAGCCATCGTGACAAACAAGCAAACTAAAACATGAGCAAACAAAAAGCAAACAGGCAAAAGAGGCAAATAGAGAGGGAGGATAGAGAGAGAGAGAGAATAAAATGGCAAGGGTGAATTGGGGGGAGAGGAAAACGAGAGGCAAATGGCAAATAATGTAATGCGGGAGATAGGGATTGTGATGGGTACTTGGTATGTTGACTTTTGCACAGACTACCCGGCAACGGCGCCAGAAATTCTTCTTGCTACTTCTTGAGCACTGCGTTGGATTTCCCCGAAGAGGAAGGGATGATGCAGCAAAGTAGCGTAAGTATTTCCCTCAGTTTTTGAGAACCAAGGTATCAATCCAGTAGGAGGCTACGCTCGAGTCCCTCGTACCTACACAAAAACAATAGCTCAACGCAACCAACGCGCTTAGGGGTTGTCAATCCCTTCACGGTCACTTACGAAAGTGAGATCTGATAGAGATGATAAATAATATTTTTGGTATTTTTGGTATAGAGATGCAAAGTAAATAAAGTAAAAGCAAAGTAAAAACAAAGCAATAGTAAAGTGATGGAGATTGATATGATGAGAAAGAGACCCTGGGGCCATAGGTTTCACTAGTGGCTTCTCTCAAGAGCATAAGTATTCTACGGTGGGTGAACAAATTACTGTTGAGCAATTGACAAAATTGAGCATAGTTATGAGAATATCTAGGTATGATCATGTATATAGGCATCACGTCCGAGACAAGTAGACCGAAACGATTCTGCATCTACTACTATTACTCCACTCATCGACCGCTATCCAGCATGCATCTAGAGTATTAAGTTAAAAACAGAGTAACGCCTTAAGCAAGATGACATGATGTAGAGGGATAGTTTAATGCAATATGATAAAAAACCCATCTTGTTATCCTCGATGGCAACAATACAATACGTGCCTTGCTGCCCCTTCTGTCACTGGGAAAGGACACCGCAAGATTGAACCCAAAGCTAAGCACTTCTCCCATGGCAAGAACAACCAATCTAGTAGGCCAAACCAAACTGATAATTCAAAGAGACTTGCAAAGATAACCAATCATACATAAAAGAATTCAGAGAAGATTCAAATATTATTCATAGATAGAATTGATCATAAACCCACAATTCACCGGTCTCAACAAACTCACTACAAAAAGGAGATTACATCGAATAGAACTCCACGAGAGAGGGGGAGAACATTGTATTGAGATGCAAAAAGAGAGAAGAAGCCATCTAGCTACTAGCTATGGACCCGTAGGTCTGAAGTAAACTACTCACACTTCATCGGAGGGGCTTGGATGATGATGTAGAAGCCCTCCGTGATCGATGCCCCCTCTGGCGGAGCTCCAGAACAGGCCCCAAGATGGGATCTCGTGGATACAGAAAGTTGCGGCGATGGAATTAGGTTTTTGGCTCCGTCCCCGATCGTTTGGGGGTACGTGGATATATATAGGAGGAAGAAGTACGTCGGTGGAGCTTCGAGGGGCCCACGAGGCAGGGGCGCGCTCTAGGGGGGGGGGGCGCCCCTACCCTCATGAGCACCTCGTGGCTTTGTTGACGGAGGGTTCAAGTCTCCTGGATCTTATCTGATGAGAAAATCACGTTTCCGAAGGTTTCATTCCGTTTGGACTCCGTTTGATATTCCTTTTCTTCGAAACCCTAAAACAGGCAAAAACAACAATTCTGGGATGGGCCTCCGGTTAATAGGTTAGTCCCAAAAATAATATAAAAGTGGAAAATAAAGCCCAATAATGTCTAAAACAGTAGATAATATAGCATGGAGCAATCAAAAATTATAGATGCATTGGAGACGTATCACTGTCCGAAACTTTTCCGTTGTCCGAAACTTTTTCGATGATTTCCTCTGAGACTCCGTGTCTAGTATTCAGCAGATAGATGACCCTTAAGCGTGTGACCCTATAGGTTCGGTGAAGTATAGACATGACCTGGAACCTCTTCCGATCAATGATCAACATCGGAGCCATGGATACCCATATTGACCCCTATACCCACACGAATGAATATTCGAGTGAACCTCGAGTTGCCGTGAGCTATTCCTGTTGCTTCGCGATATGTCACAAACACCTGAGGTGAGATTTATTGCATTCCCGTGGATCAACAATTTGTTCACCATGCAAGTTACCTCATTACCTGTTTTGTTCTCTTTTCTCGTTTCCGTGTTCTGGTATCCCGGTGATCAAATCACAATGTGTCTGGCCAGACGATGAAGGATTCCGTTACACTGAGAGGGCCCGGGTATATCTCTCCATCATTGGAGGAGCAAATCCCAATCTCGAGCTATCTCTTTACTTGCCATACTTTTCTGTGAAACCGTAAGCCGCCGTAATAGCCACCCAGTTACGTATGACGTTTAACAAACCCCAAAGTTCACGAAGCAAGTATGAAGGAACTCGATACTCTCATGGTCTAAGGAATTATGCAAACATTAACTTCTCTATGTTATTAACCATTAACTTGTGACGAATGTATCTCATAGCATAACATCAAATTGGGTCGATTCAACACAAGTGTTCTACTAACAATTGTGCCTCAAAATTTCTGGCATAGTCATGCCCATGATCAGGAAAACATGATCATCATGCAATACTTGAGCCAGTCATAGAGGCTTGACTAGGAATACATTTTACCGTTTATTATCTCACACGTGCACACGAGTTTCCCTCCAAGCCTCGTTTTATTTGCAGACTTGAGAATCATTGCATTTATAGCATGGAACATAAACCTTCATTACAAACCAGGAGATACAAAATAACTGATATTACTGCCTCTAGGGCATATCTCCCACAGAATCTGCTTGAAATATTAGCTTGGGATGCCTTGGGCATCCCCAAGCTTGAGCTTTTGTGTCTCCTTAATTCCTTTTATATCACAGTTTTCCTAAATCTCAAAAGCTTCATCCACTCAAAACTCAACAAGAACTCATGAGATAAGTTAGTATAAACCAATGCAAAAACCTTATCATTCTCTACTGTAGCAAATCAATAAAATTATTATTCAACATTGCATACTAAATTCCTCTGCATATTTAATACTCCTATCCTAAAATAGAATCATTAAACAAGCAAACATATGCAACCAATGCAAACATAACAGCAATCTGCCAAAACAGTACAGTTTGTAAAGAATGCAAGAGTATCAATACTTCTTTAACTCCAAAAATTATGAAAATTACCACACTGTAGCTAATTTATTAGAGCTCATTTTGCAAAAAGTTTCAACATTTTATCGCATTCTGACTCTTCTAGGGAATTTTTGCAACAGTGGTAAACTTTCTGTTTTCAAACAGCAACATGTATACTTGCAAAATAAGTATGGTAAAGGCTATCAATGCCACTTTTATTGAAATAAAAGGTGCAAAACATTATTCTAAATAACAGCAAGAAAATCCTAATAAAATAAACTGACGCTCCAAGCAAAACACATATCATGTGACGAATGAAAACATAGCTCCAAGTAAGGTTACCAATATTGTTGGAGACGAAAGAGGGGATGCCTTCCGGGGCATCCCCAAGCTTAGTTGCTTAGATCTTCCTTTAATATTACCTTGGGGTGCCCTGGGCATCCCCAAGCTTAGGGTCTTGTCAATAGTTATTCTCCTCATATCGACATCTCACCCAAAACTTGAAAACTTCAATCACACAAAACTTAAAAGAACTTTGTGAGATAGGTTAGTATGATAAAGAGCAAACCATTTCACTTTTGGTACTGTCAAATACAAGATTCATAATTGTTCTCACACAATGCCTACTGTAGCATATCATTTCCAGAATTTATATTGAGCACTATAAGTCATGGAAACTAGAAAACAAGCAAACTATGCATTGAAAATAGAATCTGTCAAAAACAGAATAGTATGTAGTAATCTGTACTCCAACCATACTTCTGCTACTCGACAAATTCTGAAAACATAGGAAAACCTGGGAAATTTTTCTATTAATATTGTGCAAAAAGAATCAGCATTTTATCATACTCCTGTTAAAAATGAGAATTATTTTCCTGAGCGCAAAAGTTTCTTTTTTTCAGCAAGATCAAATCAACTATCACCATAGACCATCCCAAAGGCTTTACTTGGCACTTTATTGAAACAAAAGCAATAAAACATGATAAATACAGTAGCATAATCATGTGAACACACAAAAACAGTGGGCAAAAGTGTTGGGTTGTCTCCCAACAAGCGCTTACCTTTAATGCCTTTTAAGCTAGGCATGATGATTTCAATGATGCTCGCATAAAAGATAAGAATTGAAACATAAAGAGAGCATCATGAAGCATATGACTAGCACATTTAAGTCTAACCCACTTCCTATGCATAGAGATTTTGTGAGCAAACAACTTATGGGAACAACAATCAACTAGCATAGGAAGGCAAAACAAGCAAAACTTCAATATTTTCATCACATAGAAAGGAAACATGATATTATTGCAATTCCTACAAGCATAAGTTCCTCCCTCATAATAATTTTCAGTAGCATCATGAATGAATTCAAAAATATAACCATCACATAAATCATTCTTTTCATGATGCACAAGCATAGAAATTTTGTTACTCTCCACATAAGCAGATTTCTTCTCATCAATAGTAGTGGGAGCAAACTCAACAAAATAACTATCATGAGACTGAAAATTAAAATCATGATGACAAGATTCATTGTTATCATTATTCTTTATAGCATAAAAGTCATCACCATAATCATCATATATAGGAACTTTGTTGTCACAACCAATTGCAACCTCTTCCAAAATAGTGGATTCATCATTAAATTAAGTCGCGACCTCTCCAAATCCACTTTCATCAATATAATCATCATAAATAGGAGGCATGCAATCATCATAATAAATTTTCTCATCAAAACACGGGGGACTAAAAATATCATATTCATCAAATATAGCATCCCCAAGTTTATGGCTTTACATATCATTAGCATCATGGATATTCAAAGAATCCATACTAACAACATTGCAATCATGCTCATCATTCAAATATTTTGTGCCAAACATTTTATTGACTTCTTCCTCTAACAATTGAGCACAATTTTCCGAACCATCATTTTCAAGAAAGATATTATAAAGATGATCAATAATAAGATGCAACCTCAATTCCATTTTTTATGTAGTTTTCTTTTATAAACCAAACTAGTGATAAAACAGGAAACTAAAATATTCAATTGCAAGATCTAAAGATATACCTTCAAGCACTCACCTCCCCGGCAACGGCGCCAGAAAAGAGCTTGATGTCTACTACACAACTTTATTCTTGTAGATACGTGTTGGGCCTCCAAGCGCAGAGTTTTTTTAGGACAGTAGCAATTTTCCCTCAAGTGGACGACCTAAGGTTTATCAATCTGTGAGAGGTGTAGGATGAAGATGGTCTCTCTCAAACGACCCTGCAACCAAATACAAGAAATCTCTTGTGTCCCCAACACACCCAATACAATGGCAAATTGTATAGGTGCACTAGTTTGGCGAAGAGATGGTGATAAAAGTGTAATACGGATGGTAGAATTATATTTTTACAATCTCGATAAGTAGAAACGGGAAGGTAGAAAATAGTAAACGAGCACAAAAACGGTATTTCAATGCTTAAAAACAAGGAATAGGGTCCGTACTTTCGCTAGTGCAATCTCCCAACAATGCTAACATAGTTGGATCATATGATTATCCCTCAAAGTGTAATGAAGAATCACTCCCTAGTTCCTATTAGCGGAGAACAAAATATAGGAATTGTTTGTAGGGTACGAAACTAGCTCAAAGCTATTCTTTCTGTTCGATCTATTCAAGAGTTCGTACTAAAATGACGCAAAGCTATTTTTCCGTTCGATCTATCGTAGAGTCCGTACTAGAATAACACCAAAGCATATTCATATTCATAATACTCAATCCACACAAAGAACCATAACGAGACCCCAAAGTTTTTGTCGGAGAAAAGATAATAAAAATGTGCACATCATGTGAAGAAGCAAAAAATTTAGGCTCAACCGATACTAACCGATAATTGTTGAAGAAGAAAGTTGGGATGCCTACCGGGGCATCCCCAAGCTTAGATGCTTGAAACTGTAGGGGAACGCGACAGAAAACAAAAAAAATTGGTATAGCGAGCACGCCCAGGACCACTATGGAGACTGCATACAAGGTTTGATCTGTTCCGTACCGACTCGAAGCGCAATGGAAGGATAGTCGATGGAGACCGTTGGTGCAGATCCCCGCAGTTAGGATTTACAACCTCCCAACCGCGAGGATGTACTCCCTCGCCAGACAGCCCTTCGGGAGGCGGTCGGACAGTCCCCCGGACGATGTCGCAGACAGCCCTTCGGGAGGACCCTCGAAACTCGAATGGAGACTTGGACAGCCCTTTGGGAGGACACTCGAACAGCCCCTCGGGCAAAAGACCGAAACTATGACCTCTCTACGGGGTTGCACACATACGGTGTGAGCTATCCGGCAGGGCTTCGTCGTGGAGAACTAGTTCCTGCCGGAACCCAGACAGCCTTATGACTCTACGAAACTCTTTCCGTGGGAGAGAGAGAGAAGAAGCTAGATAATGCATGGCATGTGTGTGAGAGCAAGGGATGAAGATATGGCAGCCCTCACCCCCTCTATTTATAGGAAAACCAAGGGGTAGTGTGCCTCCACAAATTACCAAAAAACCCCATGCTTTAGGTCACATGTGAGGGTTTTATGGGAAAAATGGGATGCCATGTGGAGCTCCACCATGCTTGGCTGGCCACCCCCTTGGGGGCCCCCCATGAGGGGCTTCCTTGGCCCCCAAGCCCTTCTAGAAGCCTTTTTGCAAAAGCCCTAAAAGGTTGCTTTCCAAAAAATATCCATAAAGTGATTTTCACTATTCACGACGACTTTTTTCAGCGTCTGCTCGAACTGAAAAATATTTATGTGGGCTTAGAACATTTCCAGTACCCACTAAAATAATTTTCAACGCGTTCCGAAACAATTCCGGTTTAGTGATTTTCATCTGCGAAATGCATCTGAAGTGGCTCCGGCAGCTCCGGAACATTTCCGGTTTTTATTCCAGAAAATTCCAGAATGATTCTGGCACCCTCCAAGAATTATCAGGCATGTGCCGAAAACATTTTGACTTAATGGTATACTTCGAAACAACTTTTTCAGTTTCACCGAAACTCATCCGGTGACCTCTCTCTGCGGAACTTTTCCGCTGTCTGCTACCTCTTGAGCACTGCGTTGGATTTCCCCGAAGAGGAAGGGATGATGCAGCAAAGTAGCGTAAGTATTTCCCTCAGTTTTTGAGAACCAAGGTATCAATCCAGTAGGAGGCTACGCTCGAGTCCCTCGTACCTACACAAAAACAATAGCTCAACGCAACCAACGCGCTTAGGGGTTGTCAATCCCTTCATGGTCACTTACGAAAGTGAGATCTGATAGAGATGATAAATAATATTTTTGGTATTTTTGGTATAGAGATGCAAAGTAAATAAAGTAAAACAAAGCAAAACAAAGCAATAGTAAAGTGATGGAGATTGATATGATGAGAAAGAGACCCGGGGGCCATAGGTTTCACTAGTGGCTTCTCTCAAGAGCATAAGTATTCTACGGTGGGTGAACAAATTACTGTTGAGCAATTGACAGAATTGAGCATAGTTATGAGAATATCTAGGTATGATCATGTATATAGGCATCACGTCCGAGACAAGTAGACCGAAACGATTCTGCATCTACTACTATTACTCCACTCATCGACCGCTATCCAGCATGCATCTAGAGTATTAAGTTAAAAACAGAGTAACGCCTTAAGCAAGATGACATGATGTAGAGGGATAGTTTCATGCAATATGATAAAAACCCCATCTTGTTATCCTCGATGGCAACAATACAATACGTGCCTTGCTGCCCCTTCTGTCACTGGGAAAGGACACCGCAAGATTGAACCCAAAGCTAAGCACTTCTCCCATGGCAAGAACAACCAATCTAGTAGGCCAAACCAAACTGATAATTCGAAGAGACTTGCAAAGATAACCAATCATACATAAAAGAATTCAGAGAAGATTCAAATATTATTCATAGATAGACTTGATCATAAACCCGCAATTCATCGGTCTCAACAAACACACCGCAAAAAGAAGATTACATCGAATAGATCTCCACAAGGGAGGGGGAGAATATTGTATTGAGATCCAAAAAGAGAGAAGAAGCCATCTAGCTACTAGCTATGGACCCGTAGGTCTGAAGTAAACTACTCACACTTCATCGGAGGGGCTTGGATGATGATGTAGAAGCCCTCCGTGATCGATGCCCCCTCCGGCGGAGCTCCGGAACAGGCCCCAAGATGGGATCTCGTGGATACAGAAAGTTGCGGCGATGGAATTAGGTTTTTTGCTCCATCCCCGATCGTTTGGGGGTACGTGGATATATATAGGAGGAAGAAGTACGTCGGTGGAGCTTCGAGGGGCCCATGAGGCAGGGGGCGCGCCCTAGGGGGGGCGCCCCTACCCTCGTGAGCACCTTGTGGCTTTCTTGACGGAGGGTCCAAGTCTCCTGGATCTTATCCGATGAGAAAATCACGTTTCCGAAGGTTTCATTCCGTTTGGACTCCGTTTGATATTCCTTTTCTTCGAAACCCTAAAACAGGCAAAAAAGAGCAATTCTGGGTTGGGCCTCCGGTTAATAGGTTAGTCCAAAAAATAATATAAAAGTGGAAAATAAAGCCCAATAATGTCTAAAACAGTAGATAATATAGCATGGAGCAATCAAAAATTATAGATACGTTGGAGACGTATCAAGCATCCCCAAGCTTAATTCCTGCTCGTCCTCGAGTAGGTAAATGATAAAAATAGAATTTTTGATGCGGAGTGCTACTTGGCATAATTTTAGTGTAATTCTTCTTAATTGTGGTATGAATATTCAGACCCGAAAGATTCAAGACAAAAGTTCATATTGACATAAAAATGATTATACTTCAAGCATACTAACTAAGCAATTATGTCTTCTCAAAATAACATGGCCAAAGAAAGTTCATCCCTACAAAATCATATAGTTTAGTCATGTTTCATTTTCGTCACACAAGAATGCTATCATCATGCACAACCCCGATGACAAGCCAAGCAATTGTTTCATACTTTAGTAATCTCAAACCTATAAACTTTCACGCAATATATGAGTGCGAGCCATGGACATAGCACTATGGGTGGAATAGAATATAATGAAGGGGGGTTATGTGGAGAAGACAAAAAAGGAGAAAGTCTCACATCAACGAGGCTAATCAATGGGCTATGGAGATGCCCACCGATTGATGTTAATGCAAGGAGTAGGGATTGCCATGCAACGGATGCACTAGAGCTATAAATGTATGAAAGCTCAACAAAAGAAACTAGTGGGTGTGCATCCAACTTGCTTGCTCACGAAGACCTAGGGCACTTGAGGAGGCCCATTGTTGGAATATACAAGCCAAGTTCTATAATGAAAAATTCCCACTAGTATATGAAAGTGATAACATGAGAGACTCTCTACTATGAAGATCATGGTGCTACTTTGAAGCACAAGTGTGGTAAAAAGATAGTAACATTGTCCCTTCTCCCTTTTTCTCTCATTTTTTTGGGCCTTCTTTTTTATGGCCTTTCTCTCTTTTTTGGGCCTTCTATTTTTTATGGCCTTTTTTTATTTATTCCTCACTTGGGACAATGCTCTAATAATGATGATCATCACACTTCTATTTATTTACAACTCAATGAATACAACTCGATACTAGAACAAAGATGACTCTATGTGAATGCCTCCGGCGGTGTACCGAGATATGCAATGAACCAAGAGTGACATGTATGAAAGAATTATGAACGGTGGCTTTGCCACAAATACTATGTCAACTACATGATCATGCTAAGCAATATGACAACGATGAATGTGTCATGATGAACGGAATGATGGAAAGTTGCATGGCAATATATCTCGGAATGGCTATGGAAATGCCATAATAGGTAGGTACGGTGACTGTTTTGAGGAAGATATAAGGAGGTTTATGTGTGAAAGAGCGTATCATATCACGGGGTTTGGATGCACCGGCGAAGTTTGCGCCAACTCTCAATGTGAGAAAGGGCAATGCACGGTACCGAAGAGGCTAGCAAGGGTGGAAGGGTGAGAGTGCGTATAATCCATGGACTCAACATTAGTCATAAAGAACTCACATACTTATTGCAAAAATCTACAAGTCATCAAAAACCTCGGCACTACGCGCATGCTCCTAGGGGGATAGATTGGTAGGAAAAGACCATCGCTCGTCCCCGACCGCCACTCATAAGGAAGACAATCAAATAACACCTCATGTTTCAAATTTGTTGCATAACGTTTACCATACGTGCATGCTACGGGACTTGCAAACCTCAACACAAGTATTTCTCAATTTCACAACTACTCAACTAGCATGACTTTGATATTATTACCTCCATATCTCAAAACAATCATCAAGCATCAAACTTTTCTTAGTATTCAACACACTCATAAGAAAGTTTTATTATTAATCTTGCATACCAAGCATATTAGGATTTTAAGCAAATTACCATGCTATTAAGACTCTCAAAATAATCTAAGTGAAGCATGAGAGAACAATAGTTTCTATAAAACAAATCCACCACCGTGCTCTAAAAGATATAAGTGAAGCACTAGAGCAAAATTATAAAGCTCAAAAGATATAAGTGAAGCACATAGAGTATTCTATCAAATTCCAAATCATGTATGGCTCTCTCAAAAGGTGTGTACAGCAAGGATGATTGTGGTAAACTAATAAGCAAAGACTCAAATCATAAAAGACGCTCCAAGCAAAACACATATCATGTGGTGAATAAAAATATAGCTCCAAGTAAAGTTACCGATAGAAGTAGACGAAAAAGGGGATGCCTTCCGGGGCATCCCCAAGCTTTGGCTTTTAGGTGTCCTTAGATTATCTTGGGGGTGCCATGGGCATCCCCAAGCTTAGGCTCTTGCCACTCCTTGTTCCATAATCCATCAAATCTTTACCCAAAACTTGAAAACTTCACAACACAAAACTTAAAGTAGAAAACTCGTGAGCTCCGTTAGCGAAAGAAAACAAAAGACCACTTCAAGGTACTGTAATGAACTCATTCTTTATTTATATTGGTGTTATACCTACTGTATTCCAACTTCTCTATGGATTATAAACTATTTTACTAGCCATAGATTCATCAAAATAAGCAAACAACACACGAAAAACAGAATCTGTCAAAAACAGAACAGTCTGTAGTAATCTGTAGCTAGCGCAAGATCTGGAACCCCAAAAATTCTAAAATAAATTCTGGACGTGAGGAATTTATCTATTAATCATCTGCAAAAATAATTAACTAAATAGCACTTTCCAAATAAAAATGACAGCAGTTCTCGTGAGCGCTAAAGTTTCTGTTTTTTACAGCAAGTTCAACAAGACTTTCCCCAAGTCTTCCCAACGGTTCTACTTGGCACAAACACTAATTAAACACAAAAAACACAACCAAAACAGAGGCTAAATAATTTATTTATTACTAAACAGGAGCAAAAAGCAAGGAATAAAAATAAAATTGGGTTGCCTCCCAACAAGCGCTATCGTTTAACGCCCCTAGCTAGGCATAACAAGCAAGAATAGATCTAGGTATTGCCATCTTTGGTAGGCAATCCATAAGTGGCTCTCATGATAGATTCATATGGTAATTTTATTTTCTTTCTAGGGAAGTGTTCCATGCCCTTTTTAATGGAAATTGAAATCTAATATTCCCTTCCTTCATATCAATAATTGCACCAACCGTTCTAAGGAAAGGTCTACCAAGAATAATAGGGCAAGAAGGATTGCAATCTATATCAAGAACGATAAAATCTACGGGCACATAATTCCTATTAGCAACAATAAGAACATCATTAATTCTTCCCATAGGTTTCTTAATAGTGGAATCCGCAAGATGCAAGTTTAGAGAGCAATCATCAAAATCACGGAAATCTAGTAAATCACACAAAGTTTTGGGAATAGTAGAGACACTAGCACCCAAATCACACAAAGCATAAAACTCATAATTTTTAATTTTAATTTTAATAGTTGGTTCCCACTCATCATAAAGTTTTCTAGGGATAGAAACTTCCAATTCAAGTTTTTCTTCATAAGATTGCATCAAGGCATCAACGATATGTTTAGTAAACGCTTTATTTTGACTATAAGCGTGAGGAGATTTTAGCACGGATTGCAACAAGGAAATACAATCAATCAAAGAGCAATTTTCATAGTTAAATTCCTTGAAATCCATAATAGTGGGTTTAGCAACATCTAGGGTTTTAATTTCTTCAATCCCACTTTTATCAAATTTAGCATCAAGATCAACAAATTCCGAATTCTTAGAACGCCTTCTAGGTAAAGGTGGATCATATTCAGTCCCATCATTATCAAGATTCATATTGCAAAACAAAGATTTAATAGGGGACACATCAATAACTTTTAGATCTTCATCATTATTTTCATAGGAACTAGAAGAACACGCTTTTATAAAGGCATCTTTCTTAGCACGCATCCTAGCGGTTCTTTCTTTGCACTCGTCAATGGAAATTCTCATGGCTTTGAGAGACTCATTGATATCATGCTTAGGTGGAATAGATCTAAGTTTCAAAGAATCAACATCAAGAGCAATTCTATCAACGTTCCTAGCCAAATCATCAATCTTAAGCAATTTTTCTTCAATCATAGCATTAAAATTCTTTTGCGAAGAAATAAATTCTTTAATATTAGATTCAAAATCAGAGGGCATCTTATTATAATTTCCATAAGAATTGTTGTAGGAATTACCATAATTATTAGAGGGATTACTAGGATAAGGCCTAGGATTGAAATTTCCTCTATACGCGTTGTTACCAAAATTGTTCCTACCAACAAAATTCACATCCATAGATTCATTATTATTCTCAATCAAAGTAGACAAGGGCACATCATTAGGATCAGAAGAAACACTCTTATTAGCAAATAATTTCATAAGTTCATCCATCTTTCCACTCAAAACATTAATTTCTTCTATCGCATGCACCTTTTTAGTAGATCTTTCAGTATGCCATTGAGAATAATTAACCATAATATTATCTAGGAGTTTAGTAGCTTCTCCTAAAGTGATTTCCATAAAAGTGCCTCCCGCGGCCGAATCTAAAAGATTTCTAGAAGCAAAATTCAATCCGGCATAAAATTTTGTATAATCATCCACAAATTCAAACCATGAGTAGGGCAATTACGTATCATTAATTTCATTCTCTCCCAAGCTTGTGCAACATGTTCATGATCAAGTTGTTTAAAATTCATAATATCGTTTCTAAGAGAGATGATCTTAGCGGGAGGAAAATACTTAGAGATAAAAGCATCTTTGCACTTGTTCCATGAATCAATACTATTTTTAGGCAAAGACGAAAACCAAGCTTTAGCACGATCTCTAAGCGAAAAAGGAAATAGCTTCAATTTAACAATATCATTATCGACATCTTTCTTCTTTTGCATGTCACACAAATCAACGAAGCTATTAAGATGGGTAGCGGCATCTTCACTAGGAAGGCCGGAGAACGGATCTTTCATGACAAGATTCAACAAAGCAGTATTAATTTCACAAGATTCAGCATCGGTAAGAGGAGCAATCGGAGTGCTAAGGAAATCATTATTGTTGGTATTGGTGAAGTCACACAATTTAGTATTATCTTGAGCCATCGCGACAAACAAGCAAACTAACACACGAGCAAACAAAAAGCAAACGGGCAAAAGAGGCAAATAGAGAGGGAGGATAGAGAGAGAGGGCGAATAAAACGGCAAGGGTGAAGTGGGGGAGAGGAAAACGAGAGGCAAATGGCAAATAATGTAATGCGGGAGATAGGGATTGTGATGGGTACTTGGTATGTTGACTTTTGCGCAGACTCCCCGGCAACGGCGCCAGAAATTCTTCTTGCTACCTCTTGAGCACTGCGTTGGATTTCCCCGAAGAGGAAGGGATGATGCAGCAAAGTAGCGTAAGTATTTCCCTCAGTTTTTGAGAACCAAGGTATCAATCCAGTAGGAGGCTACGCTCGAGTCCCTCGTACCTACACAAAAACAATAGCTCAACGCAACCAACGCGCTTAGGGGTTGTCAATCCCTTCACGGTCACTTACGAAAGTGAGATCTGATAGAGATGATAAATAATATTTTTGGTATTTTTGGTATAGAGATGCAAAGTAAATAAAGTAAAAGCAAAGTAAAAGCAAAGCAATAATAAAGTGATGGAGATTGATATGATGAGAAAGAGACCCGGGGGCCATAGGTTTCACTAGTGGCTTCTCTCAAGAGCATAAGTATTCTACGGTGGGTGAACAAATTACTGTTGAGCAATTGACAGAATTGAGCATAGTTATGAGAATATCTAGGTATGATCATGTATATAGGCATCACGTCCGAGACAAGTAGACCGAAACGATTCTGCATCTACTACTATTACTCCACTCATCGACCGCTATCCAGCATGCATCTAGAGTATTAAGTTAAAAACAGAGTAACGCCTTAAGCAAGATGACATGATGTAGAGGGATAGTTTCATGCAATATGATAAAAAACCCATCTTGTTATCCTCGATGGCAACAATACAATACGTGCCTTGCTGCCCCTTCTGTCACTGGGAAAGGACACCGCAAGATTGAACCCAAAGCTAAGCACTTCTCCCATGGCAAGAACAACCAATCTAGTAGGCCAAACCAAACTGATAATTCGAAGAGACTTGCAAAGATAACCAATCATACATAAAAGAATTCAGAGAAGATTCAAATATTATTCATAGATAGACTTGATCATAAACCCACAATTCATCGGTCTCAACAAACACACCGCAAAAAGAAGATTACATCGAATAGATCTCCACGAGAGAGGGGGAGAACATTGTATTGAGATCCAAAAAGAGAGAAGAAGCTATCTAGCTACTAGCTATGGACCCGTAGGTCTGAAGTAAACTACTCACACTTCATCGGAGGGGCTTGGATGATGATGTAGAAGCCCTCCGTGATCGATGCCCCCTCCGGCGGAGCTCCGGAACAGGCCCCAAGATGGGATCTCGTGGATACAGAAAGTTGCGGCGGTGGAATTAGGTTTTTGGCTCCGTCCCCGATCGTTTGGGGGTACGTGGATATATATAGGAGGAAGAAGTACGTCGGTGGAGCTTCGAGGGGGCCACGAGGCAGGGGGCGCGCCCTAGGGGGGGCGCCCCTACCCTCGTGACCACCTCGTGGCTTTCTTGACGGAGGGTCCAAGTCTCCTGGATCTTATCTGATGAGAAAATCACGTTTCCGAAGGTTTCATTCCGTTTGGACTCCGTTTGATATTCCTTTTCTTCGAAACCCTAAAACAGGCAAAAACAACAATTCTGGGCTGGGCCTCCGGTTAATAGGTTAGTCCCAAAAATAATATAAAAGTGGAAAATAAAGCCCAATAATGTCTAAAACAGTAGATAATATAGCATGGAGCAATCAAAAATTATAGATACGTTGGAGACGTATCACTGTCCGAAACTTTTCCGTTGTCCGAAACTTTTTCGATGATTTCCTCTGAGACTCCGTGTCTAGTATTCAGCAGATAGATGACCCTTAAGCGTGTGACCCTATAGGTTCGGTGAAGTATAGACATGACCTGGAACCTCTTCCGATCAATGATCAACATCGGAGCCATGGATACCCATATTGACCCCTATACCCACACGAATGAATATTCGAGTGAACCTCGAGTTGCCGTGAGCTATTCCTGTTGCTTCGCGATATGTCACAAACACCTGAGGTGAGATTTATTGCATTCCCGTGGATCAACAATTTGTTCACCATGCAAGTTACCTCATTACCTGTTTTGTTCTCTTTTCTCGTTTCCGTGTTCTGGTATCCCGGTGATCAAATCACAATGTGTCTGGCCAGACGATGAAGGATTCCGTTACACTGAGAGGGCCCGGGTATATCTCTCCATCATTGGAGGAGCAAATCCCAATCTCGAGCTATCTCTTTACTTGCCATACTTTCTGTGAAACCGTAAGCCGCCGTAATAGCCACCCAGTTACGTATGACGTTTAACAAACCCCAAAGTTCACGAAGCAAGTATGAAGGAACTCGATACTCTCATGGTCTAAGGAATTATGCAAACATTAACTTCTCTATGTTATTAACCATTAACTTGTGACGAATGTATCTCATAGCATAACATCAAATTGGGTCGATTCAACACAAGTGTTCTACTAACAATTGTGCCTCAAAATTTCTGGCATAGTCATGCCCATGATCAGGAAAACATGATCATCATGCAATACTTGAGCCAGTCATAGAGGCTTGACTAGGAATACATTTTACCGTTTATTATCTCACACGTGCACACGAGTTTCCCTCCAAGCCTCGTTTTATTTGCAGACTTGAGAATCATTGCATTTATAGCATGGAACATAAACCTTCATTACAAACCAGGAGATACAAAATAACTGATATTACTGCCTCTAGGGCATATCTCCCACAGAATCTGCTTGAAATATTAGCTTGGGATGCCTTGGGCATCCCCAAGCTTGAGCTTTTGTGTCTCCTTAATTCCTTTTATATCACAGTTTTCCTAAATCTCAAAAGCTTCATCCACTCAAAACTCAACAAGAACTCATGAGATAAGTTAGTATAAACCAATGCAAAAACCTTATCATTCTCTACTGTAGCAAATCAATAAAATTATTATTCAACATTGCATACTAAATTCCTCTGCATATTTAATACTCCTATCCTAAAATAGAATCATTAAACAAGCAAACATATGCAACCAATGCAAACATAACAGCAATCTGCCAAAACAGTACAATCTGTAAAGAATGCAAGAGTATCAATACTTCTTTAACTCCAAAAATTATGAAAATTTACCACACTGTAGGTAATTTATCAGAGATCATTTTGCAAAAACTTTCAACATTTTATCACATTCTGACTCTTCTAGGGAATTTTTGCAACAGTGGTAAACTTTCTGTTCTCAAACAGCAACATGTATACTTGCAAAATAAGTATGGTAAAGGCTATCAATGCCACTTTTATTGAAATAAAAGGTGCAAAACATTATTCTAAATAACAGCAAGAAAATCCTAATAAAATAAACTGACGCTCCAAGCAAAACACATATCATGTGACCAATGAAAACATAGCTCCAAGTAAGGTTACCAATATTGTTGGAGACGAAAGAGGGGATGCCTTCCGGGGCATCCCCAAGCTTAGTTGCTTAGATCTTCCTTTAATATTACCTTGGGGTGCCCTGGGCATCCCCAAGCTTAGGGTCTTGTCAATATTTATTCTCCTCATATCGACATCTCACCCAAAACTTGAAAACTTCAATCACACAAAACTTAAAAGAACTTTGTGAGATAGGTTAGTATGATAAAGAGCAAACCATTTCACTTTTGGTACTGTCAAATACAAGATTCATAATTGTTCTCACACAATGCCTACTGTAGCCTATCATTTCCAGAATTTATATTGAGCAATATAAGTCATGGAAACTAGAAAACAAGCAAACTATGCATTGAAAATAGAATCTGTCAAAAACAGAATAGTCTGTAGTAATCTGTACTCCAACCATACTTCTGCTACTCGAAAAATTCTGAAAACATAGGAAAACCTGGGAAATTTGTCTATTAATATTGTGCAAAAAGAATCAGCATTTTATCATACTCCTGTTAAAAATGAGAATTATTTTCCTGAGCGCAAAAGTTTCTATTTTTCAGCAAGATCAAATCAACTATCACCATAGACCATCCCAAAGGCTTTACTTGGCACTTTATTGAAACAAAAGCAATAAAACATGATAAATACAGTAGCATAATCATGTGAACACACAAAAACAGTAGGCAAAAGTGTTGGGTTGTCTCCCAACAAGCGCTTACCTTTAATGCCTTTTAAGCTAGGCATGATGATTTCAATGATGCTCGCATAAAAGATAAGAATTGAAACATAAAGAGAGCATCATGAAGCATATGACTAGCACATTTAATTCTAACCCACTTCCTATGCATAGAGATTTTGTGAGCAAACAACTTGTAATCTCCCAACAATGCTAACATAGTTGGATCATATGATTATCCCTCAAAGTGTAACGAAGAATCACTGCCGAGTTCCTATTAGCGGAGAACAAAATATAGGAATTGTTTGTAGGGTACGAAACTAGCTCAAAGCTATTCTTTCTGTTCGATCTATTCAAGAGTTCGTACTAAAATGACGCAAAGCTATTTTTCCGTTCGATCTATCGTAGAGTCCGTACTAGAATAACACCAAAGCATATTCATATTCATAATACTCAATCCACACAAAGAACCATAAAGAGACCCCAAAGTTTTTGTAGGAGAAAAGATAATAAAAATGTGCATCAACCCCTATGCATAGATTACCCCAATATCACCGCGGGAATCTGTGAGTTGAATGACATAACATATATCAAGTGAATCGATAAGATACCCCAATTGTCACCTCAAGTTTTCATATTGCAAGACATATATCACGTGTTCTCAAATCTAAACATTCAATCCAACATGACAAAACTTCAAAGGGTAAAGATTCAATTCATCACAACAAGAGTATAGAGGGGAGAAACATCATATGATCCGACTATATTAACAAAGCCCATGAAATAGATCACGAGAGAGAGAGAGATTAAACACATAGCGACTGGTACAAATCCTCAGCCCCGAGGGTGGACTACTCCCTCCTCATCGTGGTGGCTGCCGGGATGATGAAGATGGCCACCGGAGATGATTCCCCTCCCCGGTAGGGTGCCAAAACAGGTCTAGATTGGTTTTCGGTGGCTACGAAACCCTGCGGCGGCGGAACTTCTGATCTAGGTTAACCCTGAAGGGTTTTGGAATATTTGGGAATTTATAGTGCAGAGATGCGGTGCGGGAGACCACCGAGGTGGGCACAACCCACCTGGGCGCGCCAGGGGGCCTTGGCGCGCCCTGGTGAGTTGTGACCCCCTCGGGGCACCCGCGAGGTGCACCTCTGGCCCATTGGGTTCGTTCTGGTCCAAAAAAATCTCTGTAAAGTTTCGCAGTGTTTGGACTCCGTTTGATATTGATTTTCTGCGATGTAAAAAAACAAGCAAAAAAACAGCAACTGGCACTGGGCACTGGGTCAATAGGTTAGTCCCAAAAATGACATAAAGTTGCTATAAAATGGTTGTAAAACATCTAAGAATGATAAAATAACAGCATGAATACTTCATAAATTATAGATACGTTGGAGACATATCAATGGCCCGCGCTGTCCAAGGCCGCTGAGCTGCATATCTGGTCGAGCCAGACCCAGCGGCCGCCCCAGCCCAGGACGCCGCCGACACGCGCTCGCCGCCGGCCCGCGTCAGCCACCGCAGGGCGAAAGGATGGAGGGCCCCCCGCCGCCGCCAGCTTTGCTTGCCGACGGCGAGGAGGGAAGGAGCGGGACCGAGGGGAGGCGACTAGGCTTCCCACCCTCCTCCCCCCGGAAGTACATATCTGATGGAAACCATATATTTAGTGGAAGCATGGAAACCTAATCCTGTGCCGTTGGATAAGGAGTGTGCAATGTGAGATGAGAAGATGGACGAATTGCAAATAGAACCCCGTAACCTTCCTGTACCTCGGGACAACATCCCTATGGAAGATGACTAGATGAGCCATCCCGTGCCTTCCCCATGGAACTATCCTGATTCAGTTTTCTTCATCAATAACTAGGGTTAGGAGATGGTGGCTTCGCCCAGCACGAAGCACTCGTTCTGCGGAGGACCGACGGCCGCAGCTAATTCCTTCTCTCCTCTCCGGTGGCCGGCCCACCGTGCCAACCCAGCATGACGCCCTCGTTCCGTGCAGGGCGGGCGACCGGTGACCGGCGCCGATAATTCTTCTCCAGCCTTCTCTCCTCTCCGACGGCTGGCCCTATGCGCCAATACTCCTCTGAGCATTCTCCACCGGATTGGTATTGGATCTAGGTTTGAAGGTATGAAGATTTCTATTACATTGTTCGCTATTGCCTGGTCAAACATCACTCGTTTGCTTACGGAACCTGTGTGCGAATCGGTCTTAAAATACTGTAATCACAGGATGATGGTTCACTGCCGGGACTGAGTCGTGCCAGTTTTCACATTTTCCAAATGGGGCCTAAATACTGAGGCGGCTAGAGGGGATCTTGGTTAGGGCCTGCCAGGTTTGCAAATGTAGTTGGTATGTGGACCACAAATTCAATGGCTTCAACTGCTGATTGCCCCTAAGTCTAGGGTCCAGATTTTGGTCCTCAAGAAGTTGGTAAAGTCTAATTCATTTGGTAAATAAGTTTTATATTAATGCAGCAACAGGGAGATCCTATCATTCTAATTTGACAATATTGAATACTGTACACCATAATGGTGGTTCTAGGCATATTTATTAGTGTATAGTTGTTAAATTAAGGAAACCATTACTTCTTGTAGACTTGTGTGTAGTACGATGGGAACAAGAAATGAGTTGAAATTGTTTGAGCATAGCAAAATTATAGAAATGATTTTAGCCACCAGTTTTAATTTATATTGCAATTGATTGGTGAAGTGAGCTGATATTAGGTACTGATAAACTTGAATGTTCTTTCTAAGTTCTAACAGTTTATTCTATTCTATCATATTCCAGAAGGCACATAATGACTGGCACCTATGAGAATGTGCTATCCACTTACAAATTGTATATCTTCTCCTTGTGCAGTAACTATGGAATGCTGCAGTAAAGTGAGCAAGGCTCCACCTTTGGCTATTTGCGATGCCCAGTCCGATGCAGAATCAGCCATCCACACTAGACCAAGTCCAGAAATTGTATTTACCACACCACAAAAAAAATGTGTAGTGCACCTTTCTGTGTAGGTGCTTTGTATAACTATTAACTAATTAACATGTACATGCTTATAATTTCTTATATTCCAGCATGTTAAACCTGTTGTGATTTTTCCTACTGCTTGACCAATTTTTTTTTTGTTTTAGGTTGCTTGGTGGCCCTATGGACTTCTGCAAGTTATTAGGACTAATAGTATTGCATTGGTATGTTCTTGGCTATTGGCGCCGGACTTCTGCAAGTTATTAGGTAGTGTATTGGAGCTATGTGCTCAACAACTGATGTATAAAGATGTAGGTTTTCCATCACTGTTAATGATGCGTCTATTTTGTAACTGTGTATTGGAGTGAGGAATTATTTTAAGTGACTGGATCAGATTGATGCTTTACTTAAATCTATTCTAGGCAAAGGTTTCAATTACTGGAATGTGCTATGTGAAGTGCAGGTGTTCTTGAACTGGGCAATGATTTTGGTCATTGATTTGGGCAATGGTTGTAGCTGTTGTACTGTACGTTTGTGTTCCACTTAAATTTGCAAGGAACTGGGCATACTTCAATATTTTTGGGCAGAATTTGTTGGACATGGTTCTAATTATACTAGCACATGATTTACAAATTTCTGTCTTAGTTCAGTTTTTGTTGTGGTCTGTCGAATGGAGCTAGCTGTGACATGGGGCCCATACCTGATAAGCACAGCCACAGCCAACACAAATACATGGGGACATGTGACGAGGAAGCTGGTTGTAATACTTGTAAATATTAGGGGGTTGTGTGTAGAATAGCATTGCTTGGAGTGGGCGTTTTTCTCCAAAACTGCATGTAGCGGTTATGGATGAATCTAGTCCATACATATAAGATCCAACAGCATGTGCTAAAGTTTCCATGCTTCCACTGAATATGGGGTTTTCACCTGATATCGTCTCCCCCCGCGGTCGCTCGCGGGAGTGACGCAGGAGGGGGAGGAGGAGCGGAGCAGGTCGGAACCAGCTTGGCTTTGAATCAATCAAAGGAAAGCTCTGTCCACTCGACAAATGTCATGCATGAATGAAGGGTTTCATCTATATCTATACCTAATATTAAAGGATGGAACCTTTCATAGTTCTCCATACGTCAGCCTTGTACATCTGTTGATTTTATGTTAACCATAAAATTTGACGGTTGAGATTTAAAAGCATATCTTTTCTCTTCTCTCCTCTTTCCTATACGTTTATTCTTCTCTTTTCTATACGTTTCTTCTATCTATCTATGCAGAAAAATCTATCGAGTCCCTAAAAAAACTATAAAGGAAAATAGCAAGCGCTAGCGACCGAAAGGTCTGGTTTGCCTTCTGTTAATTGTTTGTTTCAATCGCACGTAGCTCCAACTGCCAACCAGAAGTCATATCGTATACAAATAGAAAACTAATCCAACAGGAGGAAATAGCTTCGCCGAATTGAACATTAGGAAATAGCGTCGCCGAATCGCCCGAAAGGAATCCATGGCCGAGGCAGGCGGGACATAGTACCGCATGATGTAGAGCCTGCGTTGCCATGCCGTGGTTGCCGCGGGGAGGAGGAGTACTCCATGACGCCATGTGGTCGCCGTGGAGCCTGGCGACCTCGGCCCAGGCTAGACGACGACGAGGCTGAGCGCAAAGTATAGGAAGAGACGATCCTCGTACATGCAATTGTCGTCCGTTAGAGGACACAACCAGCGATGTCGAGGGCTCGACAGAGATCAGGGTGAGAAAGAGAAGCTCCAGCAACAACGATTGCTTATTTGCTTGCAATGGTTGCCGTGCGCCAGATGCTGGGCGGGTGATACGTAACACACGTTGACGAGTTTGGCTTATTCCAGCACATTGGCTGGGGGGAGTTGTTCGTGGAGCGTGCTGCTCCTGCTTTATGTCTGTAGCAAAACCAGAACCGACGAGGTCTACATCTCCTCCGTCTTTCTGGATGCTCACCTCTCTCCTTAAGCACGCCATTGTCATGCTCCGCGCAAACGACAGCGGGGAGGGCAGCACCTTCGTGCTCTACTGCCTCATATGCCACGTCCTCTGGCCTCCAGCCTCTACTTGGCGGCCGCATCAGTGAAGTATTACAGAAGACAAGGCCGCTGCCGATGGGGAGTCCCGAGCGGGCCGTGTTGAGGGCGAAGACATTCGTGGAGAGGTACAGAGCGGTGCCGCAGCTTCTATTGCACTCCACCTTACTCCCGATGTGGGCGGCGGCGTCCTCACCTCTAGGTATCGTATTTGACTCCTCTACCATATTGGTTTTGAGACACTTCCTATGTCTGCTTGGTAAGTTAGCATGTGCCTTTTTTCAGTGCTGTCTAAGGTCTCGCGGTTTCTTTCAGCTGTTTCAATTGCAAGAACAACACATCCATGTCAATTTGATTTTACTTGCTGATTCCCACTGTGCCGGTATATTATCTAAGCACCCATGCAGAAAACAAATGCGAAGAGGACAGTGAAGATGGGACCTCAATCCTAGCACTCTTAATTGAAGCCAATAAAAAATCAGGCTCCACAAGAGCGTCCGGCCTTTTGGCATCACCTGATCAAACGTGGCGCTGACGGCAAGCGTGCAATATTTTCATCTAGCATCTGAAGTCTGAACATAAGTATTTTCATCTGCCTTGAAACAAACATTAGCATTAACCGTGACGAACTGAATCTCTCACTAAGAAAGGAGCTAGAGAATTAATGTTCTCCAAACAAGTGCACATATATTAATTTAAGATCCTTGTGCCATGCTCGCCATCTATCTTTCTTACATTCTTACATTTACATTCTGGTACACATGAAGAGGTAGACGGCCTGTAGCTTTAGACTATTTCAGGCACATTAAGAAAATGACTAATAAATGTCTAATTTGCCTCCATACACAACTATGTATATTCTGGTACCACGGTTTTACTGGACATGAAAAACATCGTGTGCAACGCTAGGTCAAGGCGAGATACATCTTTCATCGGCCTAGCTAGCTCATGCAGGGTCCATCAGTGCTGTTTGCACAGCCAAAAAATATTTTTTTGTGGCGTCTTAGTAAATCAAATCGTGATGAGACCATCATGTTTTTAATTTTTGAAATGGCTTTTTAAGAACGATAATTTAAAATGGTGCCCAGACTCATCTGCACCTGATGACCAATAAAATAAAAAAATAGCAAAAAACTTCAAAACAAATCTGAAACTTTTTCAAGCAAGACGGTTGAGTGCACCAGGTGCGTGCGAACAATTTCGTGGGTAAATGACATTCGTGGAGCTCGCGCCAAAAAAGACAAATTTGGCTATAAACAGTGCATATTTTCAATGTTTCCCAAAGGACCGAAATTTGTCTTTTTTCTCACGAGCTTCTTGAATGTCCAAGCTCCACTAAATTTGGCACGGATACCACACATTCGACCATCTTGCACCATAATTCTTTTTTGTAATTTTTGATTGTTTGCTATTTTAAATTGTTTTACTGTTCACACCCGAGAGCATCTAGACTTGGGTGCAGAAAAACCACACACTTTCAGACATAGGTTATAAAATGGCGTTTTAAAAGTCTTTATCTCATCTTGGCATATGTTTCGGGCTCTTTTTATGTCTGCGATATGTGCATAATCTGATTATTTCCCCCGTTGCAACGCACGGGCATATTTGCTAGTATAGCTTAATTTTGGATGCTATATTCTATCCGAATAAGAATGCTATTTTCTATCCCAGCTTGTTGAACTCCGGCCGGTTTGCATAAATTTTGTCCGACTAATTCAAATAGTTGATCAAATGTATGCGAGCACTGTTGAATGACGGCCTCCGTTAACAGTGTCCATGGACAAATGCCGAAGCAAATTTGTGGGGCAGCGTTGCAGATGCCCTTAACTGCTACTCCCTCCGTTCACATTTATAAGACGTTTCAGACAGCCCACATTGCACTATTTTGGGTGATGTCTGAATTGTCTACAAAGTCTTATAGAAGTGAACAAAATACTGGTAATTGGCATGTCCCTCCTAGTCGAGCAACAGAGCGGCGTGGGCTTCCTAAAAAAACAGAGCGTGGGGCTGGTATGGCATGGCAGCCGCGCCGTGTTAGTGGTTAGCTTGGGCAGGAGTGAGAGTAGTAGCTGATGCCACGCTGGTTAACTAAATGGACGGATTAGGCCGGCTCATCACCTTTTTTCTCTTAATCTTATGATGATGAAACCAGCTAATGCTGGTGGCCACCATAACATTAGCTTATGCTTTTGGGCCGTTGACCTGCTGCATGTGGTGAAGGTCTGTCAGCCTCTGGATTTGTGACGGGAATTGGATATACATTTACATGGTGGTACATCAACACTTTTTCGGCTAGGTACCGAAAATAGACAACGGACAAAGTACTATATATGGCATTGGATTTATTGTACGTACTACTATAGGTCAGCTGGTGTAGCGGGTTGGGCTGGAGTTGGTGAGCACTATGAAATGACAATATTTTGAGCAAGTTGAGTGAGCAGAGCACTAGGTGTAGGTGCATGCATGCATGCATAGGTCAGCTGGTCTTGGTTTCGAAGCCACTTGTTTGGCCATTCCTCCTGGCAACGGAATGAATGCTTGAGCTTGAAAGTTGCCGTCGTCGTCGCACGGGAAAAGCCGGTCGGGTAAGGTGGCATTTCCTGTTTAGCACCATCGGTGTTAGTTAACTCGATACCATTATATATGGTTACATGTTACGTATAATGTTTAGCTTGTATTGCTTTTAATTTTGTTGAATTGCGTCTACTTATTTTACATATAATGCATGTGAATATGACATGTGTTTCTGTTTTTAGAACATACTATATCTGATCACACCATGTTCTCACATCAAACTACTGTTCTTGCATATCCCACATCAGTCATTTATGATAAGGCACTTTTAAGTCGCCACTGTGATATTGGTTTTGTCTTGCATATGATTTCTAGTATGTACTGCTTCTAATTTGTTGAAACGTCAGATGGTTTGAACTTGGCAGAGTGATATTGGTTGCATCATTCATATGTTGTCTAGCTTGCAGTGCTTTAAATTTGTTGAAATGTCTTCTGTTTAGTTACCACATCATAGGTGTGAATATGTCACGTCGTCCTATTTTTCATACATATTGCATCCTCGTATCATGCGTTTGCCTTTCGTCCGAGTAGTGTTCGTCCGTATCATCCTCTGAAGAACGAATTTTATTTCTTTTTCTTATCGGTTTGACTTCACAATGCCAAATCAATACAGTTGAAAGAAATTAGTCCGACAATGAATGATATGGTGGTCCTTCAGAGCAACTCAAACAGAGGGTCTCTACAGATTCTACTCCGCCACCCTCCCAACAAGATTTGTAAGACAACACAAGGCTGGACAGTCAACATAGCTATGTAGATGTTGAGCACATCTCCCCTACTCCACCATCACAGGTGCATGCTCTAACTTGTCACTATTATATGTGGTTGCATGTTGCGTATGATGTCTAGCTTGTATTTCTTCTAACTTTGTTAAATTGCATCTGCTTACTTTACACATAATGTTTGTGAATATGACACGTGATCCTGTTTCTAGAACATACGTGTAGATGATGAGCACATCTCCCCTACTCCACCATCACAGGTGCTTGCTATAACTTGGAACTGTTATATGTGGTAGCGTGTTCCGTATGATGTCTAATTTGTATTGCTTTTGATTTTGTTGAATTGCATCTGCTTAGTTTACAACTTATACCTGCAATGATCACTTACTCATAAGACGAATTTAACTTGGAAGTGTGACGTTGGTTGCATCTTGTATTGTTTTTTAAATTGTACTGCTTCCAATGTCTTGAAATGGCACTTATGACGAGACACTTTTTACCTGATAGAGTGATATTGGATGCATGTTCATATAGTGACTAGATTTCATTTCTTCTAATTTTGTTGAAATGTCTTCTGCTTACTGTTGTTCATACATATTCCATCCTACTATCATATGTGTGAATATGCAATGTTGTCTTTTTTTTGAATATATTCCATCCTCCTATCCCGCGCTTGCCTTACATCAAAGTAGTGTTATCATGCATCAACCAGTTATGCAGAGCTAATTTTATTCATCTTCTTGTGGTTTTGACTTCATAAGGCAATATCAGAAAAGAGGAAGGAAAATAGTAAGTTAGGGGATGTTGGTGGTCCTCCGGACCGACGCAAACAGAGATTCTCTAGATTTGTTGAATTTTATTCATATTTTTTTGTGGCGTCTTAGTAAATCAAATCGTGATGAGACCATCATGTTTTTAATTTTCGAAATGGCTTTTTAAGAACGATAATTTAAAATGGTGCCCAGACTCATGTGCACCTGATGACCAATAAAATAAAAAAATAGCAGAAAACTTCAAAACAAATCTTAAACTTTTTCAAGCAAGACGGTTGAGTGCACTAGGTGCGTGCAAACAATTTCGTGGGTAAATGACATTCGTGGAGCTCGCGCCAAAAAAAGACAAATTTGGCTATAAACAGTGCATATTTTCAATGTTTCCCAAAGGACCGAAATTTGACTTTTTTCTCACGAGCTTCTTGAATGTCCAAGCTCCACTAAATTTGGCACGGATACCACACATTCGACCATCTTGCACCATAATTCTTTTTTTGTAATTTTTGATTGTTTGCTATTTTAAATTGTTTTACTGTTCACACCCGAGAGCATCTAGACTTGGGTGCAGAATAACCACACACTTTCAGACATAGGTTATAAAATGGCGTTTTAAAAGTCTTTATCTCATCTTGGCATATGTTTCAGGCTCTTTTTATGTCTGCGATATGTGCATAATCTGATTATTTCCCCCGTTGCAACGCACGGGCATATTTGCTAGTATAGCTTAATTTTGGATGCTATATTCTATCCGAATAAGAATGCTATTTTCTATCCCAGCTTGTTGAACTCCGACCGGTTTGCATAAATTTTGTCCGACTAATTCAAATAGTTGATCAAATGTATGCGAGCAGTGTTGAATGACGGCCTCCGTTAACAGTGTCCATGGACAAATGCCGAAGCAAATTTGTGGGGCAGCGTTGCAGATGCCCTTAACTGCTACTCCCTCCGTTCACATTTATAAGACGTTTCAGACAGCCCACTTTGCACTATTTTGGGTGATGTCTGAATTGTCTACAAAGTCTTATAAAAGTGAACAAAATACTGGTAATTGGCATGTCCCTCCTAGTCGAGAAACAGAGCGGCGTGGGGCTTCCTAAAAAAACAGAGCGTGGGGCTGGTATGGCATGGCAGCCGCGCCGTGTTAGTGGTTAGCTTGGGCAGGAGTGAGAGTAGTAGCTGATGCCACGCTGGTTAACTAAATGGACGGATTAGGCCGGCTCATCACCTTTTTTCTCTTAATCTTATGATGATGAAACCAGCTAATGCTGGTGGCCGTACCATAACATTAGCTTCTGCTTTTGGGCCGTTGACCTGCTGCATGTGGTGAAGGTCTGTCAGCCTCTGGATTTGTGACGGGGAATTGGATATACATTTACATGGTGGTACATCAACACTTTTTCGGCTAGGTACCGAAAATAGACAACGGACAAAGTACTATATATGGCATTGGATTTATTGTACGTACTACTATAGGTCAGCTGGTGTAGCGGGTTGGGCTGGAGTTGGTGAGCACTATGAAATGACAATATTTTGAGCAAGTTGAGTGAGCAGAGCACTAGGTGTAGGTGCATGCATGCATGCATAGGTCAGCTGGTCTTGGTTTCGAAGCCACTCGTTTGGCCATTCCTCCTGGCAACGGAATGAATGCTTGAGCTTGAAAGTTGCTGTCGTCATCGCACGGGAAAAGCCGGTCGGGTAAGGTGGCATTTCCTGTTTAGCGCCATCGGTGTTAGTTAACTCGATACCATTATATATGGTTACATGTTACGTATAATGTCTAGCTTGTATTGCTTTTAATTTTGTTGAATTGCGTCTACTTATTTTACATATAATGCATGTGAATATGACATGTGTTTCTGTTTTTAGAACATACTATATCTGATCACACCATGTTCTCATCAAACTACTGTTCTTGCATATCCCACATCAGTCATTTATGATAAGGCACTTTTAAGTCGCCACTGTGATATTGGTTGTGTCTTGCATATGATTTCTAGTATGTAATGCTTCTAATTTGTTGAAACGTCAGATGGTTTGAACTTGGCAGAGTGATATTGGTTGCATCATTCATATGGTGTCTAGCTTGCAGTGCTTTAAATTTGTTGAAATGTCTTCTGTTTAGTTACCACATCATAGGTGTGAATATGTCACGTCGTCCTATTTTTCATACATATTGCATCCTCGTATCATGCGTTTGCCTTTCATCCGAGTAGTGTTCGTCCGTATCATGCTCTGAAGAACGAATTTTATTTCTTTTTCTTATCGGTTTGACTTCACAATGCCAAATCAATACAGTTGAAAGAAATTAGTCCGACAATGAATGATATGGTGGTCCTTCAGAGCAACTCAAACAGAGGGTCTCTACAGATTCTACTCCGCCACCCTCCCAACAAGATTTGTAAGACAACACAAGGCTGGACAGTCAACATAGCTATGTAGATGTTGAGCACATCTCCCCTACTCCACCATCACAGGTGCTTGCTCTAACTTGGCACTATTATATGTGGTTGCATGTTGCGTATGATGTCTAGCTTGTATTTCTTCTAACTTTGTTAAATTGCATCTGCTTACTTTACACATAATGTTTGTGAATATGACACGTGATCCTGTTTCTAGAACATACGTGTAGATGATGAGCACATCTCCCCTACTCCACCATCACAGGTGCTTGCTATAACTTGGAACTGTTATATGTGGTAGCGTGTTCCGTATGATGTCTAGTTTGTATTGCTTTTGATTTTGTTGAATTGCATCTGCTTAGTTTACAACTTATACCTGCAACGATCACTTACCCATAAGACAAATTTAACTTGGAAGTGTGACGTTGGTTGCATCTTGTATTATTTTCTAAATTGTACTGCTTCCAATGTCTTGAAATGGCACTTATGACGAGACACTTTTTACCTGATAGAGTGATATTGGATGCATGTTCATATAGTGACTAGCTTTCATTTCTTCTAATTTTGTTGAAATGTCTTCTGCTTACTGTTGTTCATACATATTCCATCCTACTATCATATGTGTGAATATGCAATGCTGTCTTTTTTTTGAATATATTCCATCCTCCTATCCTGCGCTTGCCTTACATCAAAGTAGTGTTATCATGCATCAACCAGTTATGCAGAGCTAATTTTATTCATCTTCTTGTGGTTTTGACTTCATAAGGCAATATCAGAAAATAGGAAGGAAAATAGTAAGTTAGGGGATGTTGGTGGTCCTCCGGACTGACGCAAACAGAGATTCTCTAGATTTGCCACTACTACTGCTAATGAAGTTTAAGTCCCAAGTCTACATGATGAGTTCATCTCCCGTACTCCACCATCGCAAGTGCTTGCTCTAAGTTGACAGTGTGATAATTGGTTTCATGTTGCATATGTTGTCTAGCTTGTATTTCTTCTATTTTGATTAAATTGCACCTGCTGAGTTTATATGTTATAAATGTGCATATGACATGCCTTTCTGTGTCTAGAATACACTGCATCTATTTATCATAGCATGTTCTTACATCAAAGTACTGCTGTTGTGTATCCCGCATCAGTCACTCATGATTAGACACTTTTAGCATGGCAATTTGATAGTGGTCTTACATTGATTTCTACGTTGTACTGCTTCTAATTTTTCGAAATGCCACTTATGACAAGACACTAACTTGGCAGGGTGATATTGGTCGCATCTTTCATATGGTATCTAGCTTGCATTAATTCTATTTTCTTGAAAATCCTTCTACTTAGTTTACATATCGTAGATATGAATATGCCATGCCATCCTGTTTTTCTTACATATTCCATCCTCATACTTGTAACGCCCCGGATGTAACTTTCCCAATATGTATTCCAACTCTTGCCGTTTCCGGCGTTAAGTTATTTTATTTTCTCGGGTTCGGGTTTTTGTCTCCGTGTGTTGTTGTCGTTGTCATGCATCTCATTTCATGTCATCATGTGCATTGCATTTGCATACGTGTTCATCTCATGCATTCAAACATTTTCCCCGTTGTCCGTTTTGCATTCCGGCGCTTCGTTCTCCTCCGGTGGTCATTTCTACCTTTCTTTCGTGTGTGGGGATTAAACATTTCCGGATTGGACCGAGACTTGCCAAGCGGCCTTGGTTTACTACCGGTAGACCGCCTGTCAAGTTTCGTATTATTTGGACTTCGTTTGATACTCCAACAGTTAACTGAGGGACCGAAAAGGCCTCGTGTGTGTTGCAGCCCAACACCCCTCCATTTTGGCCCAAAACCCACCAAACTCTGCTCCATGATCTAGAGCGTTCGATCACAATCGCGTGGCCGAAAACCGCACCTCATTTGGACTCTCCTAGCTCCTCCAATGCCTATAAATAGACCCCCCGAAATTCGGATCTCTCTCCCTCTTCAAAACCCTAAATCAACCCCGCCGCCGACGGACAATGTCCGCCTTGGGCCGGACACTCGACGCCTAGCCACTCGCCGCCCGCCACGTGGCAACCCGGCGCCCCACATCGCCGCCTCCTCCGCCGGCCCGCCGCGGCCCATCGCGGGCCCCCGGGCCCAGTCGCGCGCCCCGCCGCCCGGATCCATCGCGCCGCCACCCTCCTCGCGGCCGGCCGCCGCCAGCCACTCGCCGCCGCCGCCCGTTATCGCCCCGGCCGGAGCTTCGCGCCGCGCCCCCGCGGATCTCCGCCGCCGCCGCCGCCGAACCATCGCCGCCTCGCCGCTCGGACGTCGCGCCTCGTCCTCGCCCCGGCCTCGCCTCTCCCTCAGCTTCCCGCCGACGAACCGAGCTCGCCGGAGCCGCCGCCACCTTGCCGGATTTTGCCTCGGTTCCCGTGCGCTGATCTGGATCTGGGCGTGAATAGTAAACCCTAGATCTGGGGTTGTTTTTTCTCTAAGTCCCTAAATTTTCAGTCCATATGCTCCTGTTCGAGGCCCCGTAACTTTGCATCCGTAGCTCCGATTCATGCATATATCATATCAAAGTGTTCGACTCAGAGAGTACATCATTTCATTCCATTGCATAATTTTCATTTGAGCTCATCTTGATGCCCGAAATGCTGTTAGAAGAGGGCTACTTGAGTTATTTGTCAGATCTGCTACTCCATCTTAGACATTTGTCATTTTTGCCATGATTATTGTGTGCATGATATGCCCATGAGTTCTACATATGTTTTGTTAAGGGTTTTGTCATCTTTCCAGAGGTGCAACCCATGTATTTTTGTGATGTGTGTGGTGCCTAGTGCAAGCTTGCAAAGTGAGGCACTCGGTAACTCCGTTTTCAGGGACTTAGTAATTTCACTAAGTCCTGGGATTGTTTATCTCTTGATGTCATATGTTCATGTTGTTTCCTAGTGATCCGTGCCTCTTTTAAGGATGATCAGTAAAGGAGTTTTGTTAATCTTGTAGTGCTCTATCCATCCATGTCTTTGTTTGCAATTATGGAGCACCCTAGCTTGAGTCAATCGAGCTCCACTTTTGCTTCGTTGTGAATCTGGGCAGATTGTCAACTTGTTTGCAATTTTGCCGGTGATGTTGTAGTTGATCCGTGCATGCTATGTCATTGTTCTTGCCATGTCTAGCTTGAATTTTGTGCCTTGTTAATGGATGTATGCTTGTCTTGCCATGACTTGCACCGTGGTGAATGCATCGAGCTCGTAAACATGCCTACTTGAGTTATGTTCAGCATGTGCCAGTTTTCACTAAGTCTGAAAACTGATTATGTTTTTGCTATGTTCATGTGCTTGTTAGTATATTTTTTGATCCCTTTTGGCTCAAGGTCACTAAGGGACTTTTGTTAAGCTATTTGAGTAGCTCCATGCCATATTTTACTTTGTAATGTTCAGGTCATGTAGCATGTTATTTTGTTGCTCCGAAGAGTGCTACTTGGTCTGAAATTTCAGACAAGTGTTAATTTCACTAAGTCAGTGATCTGTTTACCATTTGCGTTTTTGCCATGCTTGTTTGAACTAGTTAATGGATGAATTGGCCATGGCTCAGTGCTAGACTTTTGTTAAGCATCTTGAATGCATCCCTGCCATGTATTTTGTTGCCATGTTTGAGTGCTGTAGCATGGTCATCTCATTGCATTTAGATGCCTACTTGCTGTAAATCGCAGACCGGTGCCAATTTTGAATCGCTTGCCATTTCCAAACCGTAACTCCGATTCCGGCGTTCTTTATATTGTTTTCAAGCGATTTCATCTCATCTTTCCAGTGGCACACTTGGATTTCCAAATTGAGGCTAGGTTCATGCATTTCCTATCATATCTTGCATTTTGCATCCCGCATCGCATCCCGCATAGCATATCATCATTGCATCATATTGATTGATCCTTGCACGTGGTTGATTGTGTCCTTGTTGCTTGTTTGTCTTGTTTGGGTAGAGCCGGGAGACGAGTTCGCTAACGAGGAGCCCGTTGAGTTTGCTTTCGAGGATCCAGTCAACTCTGACAACTTTGCAGGCAAGATGATCATACCCTCGAAATCACTACTATTTTTGCTATGCTAGTTTGCTAGCTCTTTTGCTATGCCAATGCTACGATGCCTACCTTTTGCTTGTCAGTCTCCCAATTGCCATGTCAAACCCTAACCCACCATGTCCTAGCAAACCGTTGATTGGCTATGTTACCGCTTTGCTCAGCCCCTCTTATAGCGTTGCTAGTTGCAGGTGAAGATTGAAGGCCATTCCTTGTTGTAACATTTATTTACTTGTTGGGATATCATTATATTGCTATGTTATCTTAATGCATCTATATACTTGGTAAAGGGTGGAAGGCTCGGCCTCTCGCCTAGTGTTTTGTTCCACTTTTGCCGCCCTAGCTTCCGTCATATCGGTGTTATGTTCCCAGATTTTTGCGTTCCTTACACGGTTGGGTTATAATGGGAACCCCTTGATAGTTTGCCTTGATTAAAGCTTTTCCAGCAATGCCCAACCTTAGTTTTACCATTTGCCACCTAGCCTCTTTTTCCCTTGGGTTTCCGGAGCCCGAGGGTCATCTTATTTTAAACCCCCCCGGGCCAGTGCTCCTCTAAGTGTTGGTCTACCTGTCAGCTGCCGGTGGCCACCAGGGGCAACTCTGGGCTGGCCTACCCGTACCTAAGACAATCTGAGTGTGCCCTGAGAAAGAGATATGTGCAGCTCCTATCGGGATTTGTCGGCACATTTGGGCGGTGTTGCTGGTCTTGTTTCAACCTGTCGAAGTGTCTTGTTGTACCGAGATACCGAGTCTGATCGGAACGTCTTGGGAGGAGGTCTATTCCTTCGTTGACCATGAGAGCTTGTCATGGGCTAAGTTGGGACTCCCCTGCAGGGATTGAACTTTCGAAAGCCGTGCCCGCGGTTATGGGCAGATGGGAATTTGTTAATGTCCGGTTGTAGATAACTTGTACCTTAATTTAATTAAAATGAATCAACCGTGTGCGTTACCGTGATGGCCTCTTCTCGGCGGAGTCCGAGAAGTGGACACGGTGTTGGAGTAATGTTTGCGCAGGTTGCTCTCTAGTTTCTCGCTCGCGCTTTGCCTCCTCTTCTCACTCTCTTTTGCGTATAAGTTAGCCACCAGATATGCTAGTCGCTTGCTGCAGCTCCACATATATTTACCTTACCCTTCCTACAAGCTTAAATAGTCTTGATCGCGAGGGTGCGAGATTGCTGAGTCCCTGTGGCTCACAGATTACTATTACACCAGATGCAAGTCTAGGTGATTCCGCTCCAGGTGACACGTACGAGCTCAAGTGGGAGTTTGACGAGGACTCTCAGCGATACTATGTTTCTTTTCCTGATGATCAGTAGTGGTGCCCAGTTGGGGGTGAACGGGACCATGTCGCTTGTTGGGTTATCTTTCATTTTGGCGCCGTAGTCGGGCGATGAGTGTTTGGATGATGTATGTTATTTATGTACCTGATTGACGTGGCAAGTGTAAGCCAACTATGTTATCCCTTTTCTTTATCTATATTACATGGGATGTTTGTGATGATTACCTGACTTGCGACATATGCCTTCAATGCGATTATGCCTCTAAGTCGTGCCTCGACACGTGGGAGATATAGTCGCATCGAGGGTGTGACAATACTGTTGCCTTACACCAAAGTATTGCTTGTCTATATCATGCATCAATGAGTTCTGAAAAGCGATTTTATTCTTTTGTGTTGTGGGTACGGCTTGACATGGCAAAGTAAAAAAAGAGTAAGGAAAAGAATATAGTAGGGAATGGTGTTACTCGTCGGGTGAAACGGAAAAGGATCTGCCCTCGAGATTCTATTGGTACTTATAATGCAGTAGAAGGTCCAAGTCCACCGGCTAAATTCACAAACACAGCATCATCTGCTCCAGCAGTTGTAGCATCCGCTTCAACTATACCAGCATCTCAACGAGTTACTCGTTCGTTTGCTCCGGAACTGGCCAGTTCCCAAGCTGCCTTCACACCTAACACTACTTCCGAAGCACTACTGACACAACAGGACTTGGCAAGATCAGATGAACCTCATGAGCATCAATACCAAGACGGTACCTGGCTGGGTCAAGTTGCAGTTGCATGCTCCTTTATATGTACTCTCATAGTTTGATGTGCACTAACACTTTCTATATTCGTTGTTGAACTAGCACCACGACACAAGCGGAAACAGACATCAGGGATAATGCTTGACAGATTAACAAAATCTAAAGGAGGAAGAATGGAGATCCATTTTGGGCAGGTTTAAAAAGGCCACATGATGCTACAAAGTCAGACAAGTTAGTATCAGAGGCAGTCGTTGCCGTTAGGTGTCATGCATGTATCCTCCCAACATGGATCCAGTATATGAATGAGAAAGACAATACCCAGTTTAACACCTTCCTTGACCATTTATCCGTAAGTAATGTTATTCATCGCAATTTGTAATATTGTCTTACTCTATCTCATACTTTCTAGCTTCCTCCTAATAAGACTCACATTCTTTTTTCAACAGATGAGGTTTAAATTGGATCCGAAAGTTGATGCAACTAAACAAGCATGCACTCATATTTTTCAGTTTGCTCTGCGACAATATCGGTGCCACCTTAGAAAATCTCACTTTGAAGGCAAGGCTAACAACAATGAAATCGCCCAAACATCTCCAGTGGAATATATTACAAATGAAGACTGGACAGCCCTTGTTAAACACTGGTCTGATCCAAAGTATCAGGTAGGGTATATATATTTGATCAGACCACATATTAAACTTGTATTTATGTATGTGCCTTACAAGTGTATCTTCTTCTAGGTCAACTGTTTGAAGAACAAGACCAACCGTTCTAAAGTGAAATTCCAACAAACAATATGATCTCGTAGCTGTATTGCACACTGCGAGGCTCTTATAAATAGCTGCTAGTTTCTTCTTTTTTCTGTGCCATATTATCGTATCTATATTGACTTGTTCCAAATATAGAGGAAAGTCTGTGCAGAATAAAACGAACATGAACTGAATGCAGTGCAAATCTTCAAGGATTATCACACCAGCAAGATGAAGGGCATGAGCACACCAATTCAAGCTGTTGTTGTAAGTCCTTACTTCTCCTGCCTTTGAACTGATTGGTACTGTGATGTGTTCATTTAACTGCTTGGTTTGCAGCCATTGTCAGTTACTCTATTCACTTTTATACACAGGTGTCTTAACGTATCATTTCACCTTACATGGTTTAAAAGAGATGAAGAATATTCTTTTGGTCTTGATCTATAATATAGTTGTGATGTTCACGTGCGCACACAATGATACAATAGCCTATTTGTTTTATATCTGTTTGCCCATGATATGAATAATGTCATACTATGTTCATCCTACTTTAAACCATGTCACTTTATCTTTAGATGTCAACGAATGTGAGGAAATAGACAATACAACAGGCATGCTACATGAACATATGTTCTGAAAGTGATTTTATTATGTAGTTGGCACTACAATACATGTTAATGTATTACAGTAGTTCACCAAAATAAGTTATGTATAAACGTGAAACCTACTTTGTTTGTTTTTGTCTCATTAGTAACTTATCTGGTACACTAATCTACAACTTCAAACTTTCAGCAAACTATGGAACAAATAATTCAACAGCCACAACCACCTGAAGGTGACGAGGCTACCACAGGCACAATGTCACCTCTTGCCGCAGTGTGTTAGTATCTCTCCACTACCAGTGCAAAAAGCACCCTCCTGCGTAATTTTAGGTTGGTTGTCAAGGTAATCTCGTTCAAATCGCCTACTGAACAAAATCTTCTGGCTAGACAGAGTGATATATCTGTGCTCCACATAAGTACAATCCCTAATGGACGTCGTTTCGGAAACAAAAATAGTGGTTGACAAATGTCGTCAAGATGTGAATGGTTTTGAAACCAGACTATCAGACATTTTCTTCGTTGTTCAAGAGCAATGGCCAAAAAAAGGGGAAGAATGCTACTCCATCAGATTTTACAGCCTGAAACATTAGCACTCAGGTCAAATGATCTGTGCTTCTATACATCTGATGGTGCTTTTATCTGCAAGGGTTGTAAACTTTATGCCGATAGGCCTTTTGTTATATGGTTGGAATTTTTTGTTGTTTTGATACAATATTTATGATGCTGCCAAAGGCTGTAGTAATTACGACGCTATTTTGTATAGTGTAAGATTATCTTAGTAATGTATTCGGCCGAAAGGTTTGTAGGAGCCCAACATGCCAACATTCGTCGGGCCCATTCCAATTGGACTAAAAACGATTATGGACCGTAATTTGCATGTAGCCCACTAAAAATATCTGGGTCTAAATCAGCATAAGCTTTCGAATTTTCCCGGTAGACATGTGCCCATAGCGAGCCTTTAACAGACCTAAACATAATTTGGGCCCTCAGTAACAATAGGCCATTTACAGGTCTAAATATCTTGAGCCCATAAAAAACATGAGCCTTTAATAGGCCAAAAGTGAGATTGTGCCCTAATTGTGCCAAATAACCCACTGGTCATTAGCAGGATGAAATGGTGGCCCATTTACAATGCAGATCGTCACGTGCCGAAATTCAGACGGGCCGTAAATGCGTCGACCTACGACACGGGCCTTTAACAGGCCAAAAATTCGGTCGGGCTTGATTAGTGTCAGTTTTATATGGGTCGTTAATAGGCCCGATGTGACGTTGGGTCACATATGGCCAAGGATTTCGTCCAACGTTAATAGGCCAAAAATCACAACAGGCTGAAAGTGGCCCAAATCTATAGTGGCCTCTAACAGGCTGAATGTCAGACATGACCGAATATGACCCAAAATCTTTCACGGTCGTTTATGGGACGAAAGTTTCAATGGCCTATAAATAGGCCCAAATGAAGCAGGACCTTTAACAGGCCGGAAACACACCGGGCCGTAATTCGGCCCAAATACTTACCGAACTGTTAACGGGCCAGAAGTGACCATGGGCTGCCATGATGACAAGTTTAGGACGGGTCGTTGACGGGCTGATTTGACACCAGCCGTACGAGCCTTAACTGAGAATGTTGGGCCTTTAGCTGGGTCGGCCCATTATGGTCTGCAAAATCTTGTGGGCCTTTAGCTGGGCTGGCCCATTATGGTTCGCAAAATTTTGTGGGCCTTTAGTTGGGCCGGCCCATTAATCTTTATGGGTCACTTTTGGGCCGGTCCACGTGTCAACATATCATAGGCACATCTCGTCCATTGAATGAGTGACACATGTGCCAACGCGGAGCTGACACGTGATTCCGTCGGCCAATGAGAATTTTACACGTGGAAAATTGGCATTGGTCGTGGCTGTTAGCGGGTTATCGAATTCAAAACTGGACATGATAGCTTAACAGCGACCCGTTACGGTGGATGCCACGTGTCGGTCACCCTTGACGAAAGCACTTCCATGACGCGGCATTTATCATTATGAAAGTGGACACTTCCGTGATGATAATTTTGGTAATGTCATGGAAGACTTCTACGACAGCACATGTATGGCTATCTTGATTCTGTCATGAAATCACCATGGATGTACTTGCATGACAGAAAACGTGACCTACTGTGACAAACATGTATCATCACGGAAGTGTTTTTTTTTGTAGTGGCTATCCCTCTTGGGGGCGTTGTCGAGGAGTTTAGGTGTGCTAGGTTGTAGTGTGAGGGTGTTTACTTCCTTTGATACTTGTTGTTGGTAGCATAATCGCGCGTGTTGTGAGTGTGCCGGATATCTCCAGATCGACTTTGGAAGAGGGCTACCTCACCATCATGTATCGTTCAGTTTGTACTTCTTCGATTGTTGCTATATCTTTCTTTTTTTTTCCTGCGCGCTGAGGTACAAAGGGGTTGCGGGAGATGAACAATTAGGAACAAAACGAAGTGCTATCCGTTCGAATGGTGGGAACGGGCTTTGCATTGGAGCCAAAACGGCATGGAATTGGCCATGTGTTTCCAATACGAATTCAGTATACAGCCAAACATCTGTACTGAGATCAGATGATTATGAATTCAATTTCTTGGGCTTCAATGAAGGCATTTAAATGCAATATTATATGTATTGTAACCTGTAGCAACGCATGGGCATTCTACTATATAGTGGTAGTAGATGAATTCAGCTTCCAGCCAAACATCTGTATTGACGCTAGATGATTACAAAATCCATTTCCTGGGCTCCAATGAAGGCATCCAAATGCAGTGTTGTTGTAATTAAAGCTTGTATGTTTTGTGCGGTGAATGGCTAGGATATACATAGGACGAGAATATGTCGATGTCGAATTTCCTCGCCAGGGGGCTCTTGCATTCGTGGCCCACGTGTGGTAACTGCCAACATATTGTTTATTTCATAGTATGAATCATCAGGTCATTTCCCCAATTTTACACATTGGTCGGAGTTCAGATCAAAGCCCCCAAATCCCCAAATTCTTGTCATGTTCATTGGGACCTGGGTAAGCTCTAAAATCCACTATTGTACAGTTTTATTGATCCGATGGTATATTCACATTTATTGGAGTATATATGCTCCCTCTGGTCCATTTTACTCCACATATAAGTTTCGTCTAAAGTCAAATTTAGTAAAGTTTGACCAACTTTATTGAAAAGATAACAACATTCTAATACGAAACCAATATAATTAGTTGTGTCATGAATTTAATTTTCATAATGTATAACTTTAGTATTTTCGTATTATAGATGTTGATATTGTTTCATACAAACAAGTTCAAACTTTACGGAGTTTGACTTAAGACAAATCTTATACGCTGAGTAAAAAGGACTTGAGCGAGTACATACATGAGCTGGATGCTAAATTTGTAGGAGCATGTGCAAAAATTTGAGCTTGTTCAATCAGGGCCTTGCTTGCACGTAGTTTCCGGAGAGCCTATGTGCACAGGTCCTATGAGCTAAGTACTATCTGTCTGGATCCATTATTGACACAGTCTTCACAGGGAATGGTTCGTCGACATGGGCAGCCATTGAATATGGGTTAGAGCTAGCTAAGAAGGGGTGCATCTGGCGTGTTGGTACTGAAGAAAACATACACATATGGTGGGATCCTTGGATCCCAAGGGAACCCTCCTTTAGGCCGATCACACAAAAACGTCGATGCAGACTAAAATGGGTGGCAGATCTCCTGAATGTCGATGGCTCTTGGAATACGTCGCTTCCCACGCAACATTTCCTTCTAGCAGATGTCTTCGAGAACCTGTGTAACTACATTTTTGTGTAATTATTTGAAACGCAAGTTCATCTCACCTCAAGGGCTTCTTTGCAAATCGCATAAAACCTCGCCTAATTTTTTTGTAATCATTTGAGGACAAACATTTAAGAAGGGTTTCTTTGCAAACCGCAACATGTGGTTTGCATGTAGTTTTTCGCAAAAGATGGAGCATGGGGAAGATTTGACTAAGGCAAGGGCTAGGCAGAACTGAGTTTTACTTATGGACAGAACAGTAGGAAGCAGAAAAATATTTGTTGTAAAGCTTGAGGCCTTGAAGAATCGATATTGTTCCAACAGATAACATTATATAGCTGAGGGGGCCATTGTCCCCCCAGTTTTAAAAAATGAATAATAGATATGCAGATTATTATAGTTCGTTATATTTTATACCTGATCGTCACTCTGCAGGTTAAATATTTACGTAAATTCTGAGCGCATCAAAGAGAAAGAATAAACTACATGTAGGCATTGCTAAATTTAATAATGGCTTACGAGTTTGATTTCTGCTCCGTGGCTCCCTGCATAGTGTGGGTTTTCGATCATTATGAAATTTTCTGCCAACAGATGAACAACAAAACAAGTGAGTCGCTAATTACAAATGTATAGAACATCCAAATTAAAAGGCTACTAGATACCCATTAGTCGGTAATACCTTATCGCGGGCCCTTCCACTAATGACTGAAGTGGGGCACAAGGAGGCAATTTCTTGAACAACTTCACGCATCTGATTATATGGATCAGGGATAAGAAAGATCTACAAATATCAAGTAACATGCAAGAATTTTTCTTTTCATTATACTTACCTCACTGGACATGTATGCCTCGTCAAGATTATCTACTATTGGTGATAGTGTTCTGTTGTAGTCCAAGAAGAGGGCTATCGTCTTGCCCTGCCAGTTGGTTGTGATTTCATGAAAGGAATCGATAGCAGAAGGACGTTTAGCCTGCAATAAAGCAAATATTAGAGATAGTATCATCGTTGGCAAAAGAATGGAGCATGGGGAAGAGCTGACTAAGGCAAGGGTAGGCAGAACTGAGTTTTACTTATGGACAGAACAATAGAAAGCAGAAAAATAGTTGTTGTAAAGCTTGATAACATCTAGCCGCCAGAAGGAACCACCCTTTTGATCAGAGTAAGATATGGTGTCATTTTAATCAATTACGCGTCTCATGCTTAACTCACCATTTGGAGCCTTGAAGAATCGATAGTGTTCCAACAGATAATCGTATATAGCTGAGGGGGCCATTGCCCCCCCTCCCCCACATAATCGGTGTTGCAGTTTTAAAAATTGAATAATAGATATGCGTATTATTATAGTTCGTTATATTTTATACCTGATTTATAACAGGTATGTACTCGGTGGCAGGCTCGTGGGCTTCTGTTTTGTCACTCTGCAGGTTAAATATTTACGTAAATTTTGAGCGCGTCAAAGAGAAAGGATAAACTACATATAGGCATTGCTAAATTTAATAATGGCTTACGAGTTTGATTTCTGCTCCGTGGCTCCATGCATAGTGCAGGTTTTCGATCATTATGAAATTTTCTGCCTGCAGATGAATAACAAAACAAGTGAGTCGCGAATTACAAATGTATAGAACATCCAAATTAAAAGGCTACTAGATACCCATTAGTCGGTAATACCTTGTCGCGGGCCCTTCCACTGACGACTGAAGTGGGGCACAAGGAGGCAATTTCTTGAACAACTTTGCGCATCTAATTATATGGATCAGGGATAAGAAAGATCTACAAATATCAAGTAACATGCAAGAATTTTTATTTTCATTATACTTACATCACTGGACATGTATGCCTCGTTAAGATTATCTACTATTGGCGATAGTGTTCCGTCGTAGTCCAAGAAGAGGGCTATCGTCTTGCCCTGCCAGTTGGTTGTGATTTCATGAAAGGAATCGATAGTAGAAGGACGTTTAGCCTGCAATAAAGCAAACATTAGAGATAGTATCATTGTTGGCAAAAGACTGGAGCATGGGGAAGAGCTGACTAAGGCAAGGGCTAGGCAGAACTGAGTTTTACTTATGGACAGAACAATAGGAAGCAGAAAAATAGTTGTTGTAAAGCTTGATAACATCTAGCCACCAGAAGGAACCACCCTTTTGATCAGAGTAAGATATGGTGTCATTTTAATCAATTACGCGTCTCATGCTTAACTCACCATTTGGAGCCTTGAAGAATCGATAGTGTTCCAACAGATAATCGTATATAGCTGTGGGGGCCATTGCCCCCCCCCCCCCCCACACACACACACATAATCGGTGTTGCAGTTTTAAAAATTGAATAATAGATATGCGTATTATTATAGTTCGTTATATTTTACACCTGATTTATAACAGGTACGTACTCGGTGGCAGGCCCGTGGGCTTCTATTTCGTCACTCTGCAGGTTAAATATTTACGTAAATTTTGAGCGCGTCAAAGAGAAAGGATAAACTACATATAGGCATTGCTAAATTTAATAATGGCTTACGAGTTTGATTTGTGCTCCGTGGCTCCTTGCATAGTGCAGGTTTTCGATCATTATGAAATTTTCTGCCTGCAGATGAATAGCAAAACAAGTGAGTCGCAAATTACAAATGTATAGAACATCCAAACTAAAAGGCTACTAGATACCCATTAGTCGGTAATACCTTGTCGCGGGCCCTTCCACTGAGACTGAAGTGGGGCACAAGGAGGCAATTTCTTGAACAAGTTCGCGCATCTAATTATATCGATCAGGGATAAGAAAGATCTACAAATATCAAGTAACATGCAAGAATTTTTCTTTCCATTATACTTACCTCGCTGGACATGTATGCCTGATCAGGATTATCTACTATTGGCGATAGTGTTCCGTCGTAGTCCAAGAAGAGGGCTATCGTCTTGCCCTATCAGTTGGTTGTGATTTCATGAAAGAAATCGATAGCAGAAGGACGTTTAGTCTGCAATAAAGCATACATTAGAAAATGCTTTGCATAAGTCAGTCAAAAAAACTAAAAAGTATGATTATGCAAATGTAGACTTTTAGAAGACACATTTTCATTCAAATTCAGAAAATCACAAGTAGGAATGTATGATAACATGAATAAAAAGTAACAAATTTGAAACACAAGTTTAACAGATAGTACTCCCTCTGTAAACTAATATAAGAGCGTTTAAATCACTATTTTAGTATTCTAAACGCTCTTATATTAGTTTACGGAGGGAGTATATAACTTATTACACGCTAATGGTTTTTCTAAGAGCATCGAGAACCACAAGCGTGTGACTTTCTAAAATTATGTGCAGTTACCGCTGTAACTGCATTTTTTTTGTAATTATTTGAAACACAAATTCATCTCAACTTAAAAAGATATCCATACACCAAATTTAGGTTTATTTTTATAGATATAGATATATGTTCCAGCATAATCAGTGTTGCAGTTTTCAAAATGAATGGGTTGTAGTTGTAAAATACAGATTGCCAAATGCATTGCTCGAAAAGAATTGGATAATTAAATATTTCAGTTGTCCTCTAATAGAAAACTTGTTGACTGTCAGCCAACAACATTAGTACTGCTAGTATATTGTAGCTTTAATAGACCCCCTATATATGATTGTACATATTTGCTAATCATATGGTTTGGATTTCGTTTGATGTTGTCTTGTCGCTGTTGTAACTACAAGTATATGTCAAGGTTCAAAAAATATAACTATTTTCGATATGTCTCTTTGGAGGTAATTAGGTTTGGAAGTATGCCCTTGTCTTGTTTTTACTGTTCTGAGCAAGTAATTTATTGTTTATTAGTAGTGTCTGCGTCTAGACTCTAGCCATGGAGTTAATCAGGGATGCATGATGGGCATGCAGTTTTAATATTTGTAAGTTTAAATCAAAAGTTGTCTGTGTTTTGGTGTTTTGAACTTTTGTGATGCCGACCGTTAATCGCCATCAACATAAGCACATGTGCTCTACTCTGCACACTCCAACAACCGTTTCACGGAGAGAACACATAGACCTTCTTGGCCTTTAAAGGGGAGAAAGGCCTAAGCCTTGGATTAAATTATTAATGACACCTTCTATGGCGAAAGATGCGAAGTGCTGAACTAGCTTCCAAGACAAGCTAACACATGTGTGCATGCATACACAAGATCCGGCCACACAAAATTCGCATCTTTTCTCTCTCCTCCAACATAATAAAAATATTATATTTAAATCTTTACAATCTGCTTACATCATCTTATTGTACTTGCTCTAAGTAGAACCAAAACACAAACCCAAGCCGTTGGCAAGATAAGTAAGCTCATCCTGAATTTGCGAGGGAATGTCACCCCGCCATCAAACTACTCCATCAGGGAACCTTCCGGGATGATTGGGAGCACCATTCACGGCAGGCAGGAGCCGGCCAAAAGCTCAAGTGGACATGTTGACGATACTCCCTTGGGTCAAGGTGAGAACTCTATTTGAAGCAAACCCGAACTCCACAGGACCTCGTCATCACCACCAACAAACTATCGAGAACAACTGAGAGATTGTGGACTCCAAGATGTTGCCTTCGTGCCGAGCAGGACGCCGAAGCACCGTCGCTCCTTGATCCGAACTAGATTAGGGGGTTTTCACCTAGGATGAAGAAAGGTTGTAGCGGCCTTCATAAAGGGAACAATGCCAAGGACTCCTTTACCACCGTCGGCCCCAGGCAAGAACTCCCCGGCTCCAGGTCTTGGGGCAGTCGATCGCCATATCAACCGACGCACCACCCTCCCGCCACACGCTCAAATCGCTAGTTGCCATGGAGCCCTCGCCACCGACCAGCAGCTAAGCCATGACCTCCACCATCACACCACTTCTTCTTCGTTTTCTTTTTCATTATCATCGTCGTCTTCCTCGCTATCACAATGAATGATAAAATGTTAAAGATAGACTAATACATAAATGGATCCAGGCTTACACCCCCATTATATGGACACGTTCGCATGGTGACTAATTAAACGTGCTGACTGGCGTCTTTGCTGGATTCAGTCACTGCTCCTGGAGCCGTTGAGCATGTCCATAACTAATCAAGCCACGTCATGGACAGGATAGATGGGGGAGGGACTTGCAAATGATGGCGAAAATAAATAAACAACCCGGCCGCTCGTCCCGTCGCTAACCCCATGCCGGTTAGGTAGATGGATTATTTTTAGGTTAGAAATAGATTATTCCCATCATTTTCTGAAAGCAGAGATGTTTTTTAGGTGAACTGAAAGCAGAGATGCATAACCAAACCTTGCGTACGTTAGCTTCTTCTTTTGGGCCGTTGACCTGCTACAGTGGGTTGTGTTGGAACTGGTGAGCACTACTTGAGCGACTGAGCACTACAGTGGGTTGGGTATATAGGTGGTCAGCTGGATGAGTAGTACTACTGGTACCACCAAATTTTGATGTTTGTTCGTTATTGTTATATATATGTACTACTGCTATGTCTTTGGGGGTAATTTGTTTTGGAGGTTAAGTCTTTCTTGTCTCGACCCTCTTGTATAGTGATTTATCGTGTCAAGATTCTAGGCTTAGTCAATTAGGGATGGGTTTGTTTGAATTGCTCTAGTTCGCCTGGTTGGTTGGTTTATACACTCTTTGTTCGAATATACTTGTCGTGGTCTTAGAACTAAAATCACGACAAGTATTTTGAAGTGCAGGGAGTAAAACATTTAGGTCATCTTTACTTGCATGATTGTAAAAACGCAGGAATAAGAAAATGAATGATTGAAATGTCATGTTCGCTGAAATCCTAAGCTTTCGAGTTTGTTTGATTGCATCAAAAAAAGAGAACTTTTTCCAAGAGGTTTGAGTAGGTATTAAATTTTTATGGAATCTAATACAAATGACTGAATCGAACAACTAATGTAGGAAAAAAAACTTACGAATTTGATTCCTCCAAAATTCTATGGAAATCCCTTGAGTCGAAGAAGCCCGGCTATATATGCACCTTTCGTCAGTATAAAGACGCCATGGATGGATACGGGAGCTTAACTTAGGGCATCTCTAACGCCAACCCTTAAACTGCCCGCAACCGTCCGGATCACGCGGTCCGGACGTGTTGTGTCATCCAACGCAGGTCTGTATTGGTCCGCTCGGTGGTTCGGACGTGCTTTCTCCCGAAAAGTGTAAATAAAGTGGGGGGAGGGGTGTTGCGGGAGTCCGGACAGCAGACACGTAGGACTGCGACATCCCCGACCCGCCCAATCCCCTCCCTATCCCATTTCCTTCCACTTTGCCATTTCTCCCCTTTATTGTGTATCCGTACCCTCCACCTTCGTCGTCGTCGTTGTACCTCTCCGTCCGCCATAGAGGCATTGCCGGACGTGTGCAACCAGCATCGACGTGTCTGCTCACCTTTGCGACGACGTTGTCCACTCTGGAGCCGTTTGTACCCAGGTACACTCCGTCCCCCTGCGACGCCCTTCATGACACCACGCCGTACAGGTGCTTGGTGAAATGCCATTTAGCTTAATTTCGGATGCCACCTTCTATCCGAATAAGAATGCTATTTTCTATCCGAATTTTGATGAACTCTGGCCGGCTTGCATGAATTCTGTCCGGCTAGTTCAAATAGTTGATGAAATGTATGTGAACAGCGTTAGATAACGGCCTCCGAGATCAATGTCCGCGGACATATGCCGAAGTAAATTTGCGGGGCAGCGTTGCAGATACCCTTAACTGCTACTAGTAATTTGCATCTCCCTCCCGGTCGAGAAACAGAGCGTGGGGCTGGTAGTGGTTCGCTTCGGCAGGAGTGACAGTAGTCGCTAATTCCACGCTGGTTAACTAGACGGGCAGATTAAGCCGGCTCATCGCCTTTTTTTCTTTCTCTTCTAATAAAACCAGCTAATGCTGGTGGCCGTACCATAACATTAGCTTCTGCTTTTGGGCCGTTGACCTGCTGCATGTGGTGAAGGTCTGTCAGCCTCTGGATTTGTGACGGAGAATTGGATATACATTTACATGGTGGTACATCAACACTTTTTCGGCTAGGTACCGAAAATAGACAACGGACAAAGTACTATATATGGCATTGGATTTATTGTACGTACTACTATAGGTCAGCTGGTGTAGCGGGTTGGGCTGGAGTTGGTGAGCACTATGAAATGACAATATTTTGAGCAAGTTGAGTGAGCAGAGCACTAGGTGTAGGTGCATGCATGCATGCATAGGTCAGCTGGTCTTGGTTTCGAAGCCACTCGTTTGGCCATTCCTCCTGGCCACGGAATGAATGCTTGAGCTTGAAAGTTGCCGTCGTCGTCGCATGAGAAAAGTCGGTCGGGCAAGGTGACATTTCCTGTTTAGCGTCATCGGTGTCAGTTAACTCGATACCATTATATATGGTTACATGTTATGTATAATGTCTAGCTTGTATTGCTTTTAATTTTGTTGAATTGCGTCTACTTATTTTACATATAATATATGTGAATATGACATGTGTTTCTGTTTTTAGAACATACTATATCTGATCACACCATGTTCTCACATCAAACTACTGTTCTTGCATATCCCACATCAGTCATTTATGATAAGGCACTTTTAAGTCGCCACTGTGATATTGGTTGTGTCTTGCATATGATTTCTAGTATGTACTGCTTCTAATTTGTTGAAACGCCAGATAGTTTGAACTTGGCAGAGTGATATTGGTTGCATCATTCATATGATGTCTAGCTTGCAGTGCTTCAAATTTGTTGAAATGTCTTCTGCTTAGTTACCACATCATAGGTGTGAATATGTCACGTCGTCCTATTTTTCATACATATTGCATCCTCGTATCATGCGTTTGCCTTTCATCCGAGTAGTGTTCGTCCGTATCATGCTCTGAAGAACAAATTTTATTTGTTTTTCTTATCGGTTTGACTTCACAATGCCAAATCAATACAGTTGAAAGAAATTAGTCCGACAATGAATGATATGGTGGTCCTTCAGAGCAACTCAAACAGAGGGTCTCTACAGATTCTACTCCGCCGCCCTCCCAACAAGATTTGTAAGACAACACAAGGCTGGACAGTCAACATAGCTATGTAGATGTTGAGCACATCTCCCCTACTCCACCATCACAGGTGCTTGCTCTAACTTGGCATTATTATATGTGGTTGCATGTTGCGTATGATGTCTAGCTTGTATTTCTTCTAACTTTGTTAAATTGCATCTGCTTACTTTACACATAATGTTTGTGAATATGACACGTGATCCTGTTTCTAGAACATACGTGTAGATGATGAGCACATCTCCCCTACTCCACCATCACAGGTGCTTTCTATAACTTGGAACTGTTATATGTGGTAGCGTGTTCCGTATGATGTCTAGTTTGTATTGCTTTTGATTTTATTGAATTGCATCTGCTTAGTTTACAACTTATACCTGCAACGATCACTTACCCATAAGACAAATTTAACTTAGAAGTGTGACGTTGGTTGCATCTTGTATTGTTTTCTAAATTGTACTGCTTCCAATGTCTTGAAATGGCACTTATGACGAGACACTTTTTACATGATAGAGTGATATTGGATGCATGTTCATATAGTGACTAGCTTTCATTTCTTCTAATTTTGTTGAAATGTCTTCTGCTTACTATTGTTCATATATATTCCATCCTACTATCATATGTGTGAATATGCAATGCTGTCTTTTTTTTTTGAATATATTCCATCCTCCTATCCTGCGCTTGCCTTACATCAAAGTAGTGTTATTATGCATCAACCAGTTATGCAAAGCTAATTTTATTCATCTTCTTGTGGTTTTGACTTCATAAGGCAATATCAGAAAATAGGAAGGAAAATAGTAAGTTAGGGGATGTTGGTGGTCCTCCGGACCGACGCAAACAGAGATTCTCTAGATTTGTTGAATTTTATTCATATTTTTTGTGGCGTCTTAGTAAATCAAATCGTGATGAGACCATCATGTTTTTAATTTTTGAAATGGCTTTTTAAGAACGATAATTTAAAATGGTGCCCAGACTCATCTGCACCTGATGACCAATAAAATAAAAAAATAGCAGAAAACTTCAAAACAAATCTGAAACTTTTTCAAGCAAGACGGTTGAGTGCACCAGGTGCGTGCAAACAATTTCGTGGGTAAAGGACATTCGTGGAGCTCGCGCCAAAAAAAGACAAATTTGGCTATAAACAGTGCATATTTTCAATGTTTCCCAAAGGACCGAAATTTGTCTTTTTTCTCACGAGCTTCTTGAATGTCCAAGCTCCACTAAATTTGGCACGGATACCACACATTCGACCATCTTGCACCATAATTCTTTTTTGTAATTTTTGATTGTTTGCTATTTTAAATTGTTTTACTGTTCACACCCAAGAGCATCTAGACTTGGGTGCAGAATAACCACACACTTTCAGACATAGGTTATAAAATGGCGTTTTAAAAGTCTTTATCTCATCTTGGCATATGTTTCGGGCTCTTTTTATGTCTGCGATATGTGCATAATCTGATTATTTTCCCCGTTGCAACGCACGGGCATATTTGCTAGTATAGCTTAATTTTGGATGCTATATTCTATCCGAATAAGAATGCTATTTTCTATCCCAGCTTGTTGAACTCCGGCCGGTTTGCATAAATTTTGTCCGACTAATTTAAATAGTTGATCAAATGTATGCGAGCAGTGTTGAATGACGGCCTCCGTTAACAGTGTCCATGGACAAATGCCGAAGCAAATTTGTGGGGCAGCGTTGCAAATGCCCTTAACTGCTACTCCCTCCGTTCACATTTATAAGACGTTTCAGACAGCCCACATTGCACTATTTGGGGTGATGTCTGAATTGTCTACAAAGTCTTATATAAGTGAACAAAATACTGGTAATTGGCATGTCCCTCCTAGTCGGGAAACAGAGCGGCGGAATAAAAGTGAATAAAAGTGAACAAAATACTGGTACTGCATGCATAGGTCAGCTGGTCTTGGTTTCGCCACTCGTTTGGCCGTTCCTCCCTGGCCACGGAATGGTTGAGCTTGGAAGTCGCCGTCGTTGCAAGCGAAAGGCGGCCGGGCAGGGCGGCAGCTGCAACTTGCAAGAGAGAACGTGAGACGGCCATAACAGAGGCAGCCTCATAAACTTTCATCAAGTTTATGAAGAAAAATATTTCCATCTAGAGTGTGAAATATATATCACTAAATTTATCATAAAATGTAGTTTCACATTATATATTTTTGCTATTGTAGATATAAATATTTTTCTCTACAAACTTGGTCAAAGTTTGCAAAGTTTGACTTCTAAAAAAATCTATAGTCACTGCATTATGAACCGGGGGGAGTAGTTGAGAAGTATTTCTTCCAAAGACCACTTACATCTTCACAGACTATGACAAATAGCATATGCTGTGTGTGTGCCATTTATTGTAACTTTGAAGTTCTCTTTTTCGTATATTTGTTTATTTAAAATGTTTTATCTCATAAACCATGCGTTCAAATTTCAAACCGTTTTCATAGTTGGGTTTCCTGCGCCGAGATCTTCAAAACTAGATCTCATATTGATATTTTGACGAACTTTTTTAACAAAAAAGCAGATGAAAAAAACCACACTGAGAGCACGTTTTCTTTCCCTTTCGGAAACCCATTTCCGAGAGGTACGGCCGTGCCTCTCGCGGAAGCAAAATTGTACTTCTCGCGGAAACAAATCTGTGACTCTCGCGGAGGAAAAACCAGGCCTCTCGCTGAAGAAAAAAAGCACATGTTTTTCGTTTTCGAGAGGCACGGTCGTGCCCCCGTGCCTCTCACAGAAGGAAAAAAAACAAGAAAATGCATTTTCCCATTTCCGAGAGGTAGGACCGTGCCTCTCGCGGAAGCAAAATTGTGCCTCTCGCAGAAGCAAAAAAAAGTGCGATTTTTCGCACAATTTTTTTGTTGAAAAACTTAGGAAAACCCATGCACAACTGAACAACAAAAAACCGAAAAAACATCTAAAAAACCGAGAACGCTTGCAGAAAAATAGAAAAAAATCCGGAGGGTGTGCTCTCAGCGCATCCCAAGTGACCCATGGGAAGGCTCCCGAACAAGCGCTCCTTAAATAGTTGCTCCCCGTCTAGTCCTCTGAGAGAGATTATGTGCGAATGCTATATCTTGCTTATAGCGAGACTAGCATCCGTTTCGCCTGTAGGGCTCGTGCATAAGGGCGGGGCCGTTAACACTGTCACTCGCTCGCTCGTTTTATGTCATGGTGTTATATTATTTTAATCATTTTTCATCATTTCTTTCACCGTCTTAATCAATTTTTTGCTTTTCTTTTTTAGTATTCCTTGCTTTTATTGTTTCCTTTTCGGTTTATATTGTTTCTTTGTTTTTTCATACAACTATCATATACACCCGAAAAAAATTTATATACATGTTTAACATCTTCTAAATATGTGATTAACAGTTTTGACAACTTATATGTTTAATATCTACTTTTTCACTACACATTGCACATTTTATGTATACATGCAGAACATTTTTATATACACATTTAACATTTTAAAAATATATGATTAACATTTTCTAAACATATATTTTAATGTATACTTTTCATTAAACATTTCATATTTTCACATATATATAAGGAACATTTATACATAGTCCCTTCGTTTCTAATTATAAGACCCTTTAGAGATTTTAATACGGGATACATACGGATGTATATAGATATATTTTACAGTGTTGATTCACTCATTTTGCTTTGTATATAGTCCGCATTAAAATCTCCAAAAAGACTTATATTTAGGAACGGAGGGGGTACATGTTTAACATTTTTCAAATTCATGATTAACTTTTTTGAACATATATTTTTTGATGTCCACTTTTTCCATATACATTATACACTTTTTGTATACTTCAAGAACATTATTTATATACACATTTAACATTGTCCGAATACATGATTATATTTTTTTACATTGATATTTTTTATATCTACTTTTTCCCGTGCACACTATACATTTTGTGTATACATTGGAAACCTTTTTCTATACACATTTAACATTTTGTAAATGCATGAATAAAATGTATAATAAATACATATTTTTTTGCTTTCTGCTTTTTTCCATAGGCATTGTATATGTTTTGTATCCTCCGGAAACTTTTTTTCTATACACATTTAATATTTTTAATGCATGATTAACATGCATGGTTAACATTTTTCAACTTTTGTATATAAAGTGAATTTTATGATGGACGTACTCAGAATATTTCCAAATATTACCAAAAAAATAAAATAATGCAAGATAGGAAAAAAATATACAAAAACGCTAAAGGCCTGAGTCCGCACTGGGACGGTCCAATCGGGCGGCTGCCATCAGCGAGACATACTAGTGTCTCGATTGAAGCGAGACATAGACGTGCCCAGGACTCTCCTCCTTTCTGGCCGTCACTATAAATGGCCGGCCCAGGTAACTTCCCTGTTAGTTCGTTTTATTTTCCTGTTTTTAATTTGTTTTTGGACCCTGATAAGTACATGCCACTTGGCACGAGCACATGACAACTCCAAACCCCTTTACGAAAAATTTAGTGACGTGAGGATGTCAACTTTATACAAGCATGCCAACTTTTGTGCTTCAGTTTATTTTTGACAGAAACTTGCTATGTGCCACTAGAAATTGACATCCTTGCATGACTAGAAATTGCCATCAAAAACATCAGGGCCGGCGTGAAACGTATTTGACGTGTGGCACTTATCATTTGAGTTGTTTTTTAGTTTTTATTATATCCAAAAATATTGTAAATACATATATACCAAAACATATTATTAATTAAAATAAAAATAAAAACCTGAGTTTGAAAAGAAAATAATGCAGTGTAAAACATGAGTAAAAACACTTGTTTCAAAAATGTATGCGACATTTTTTTTAAATGAATATGCAATGTAAAGATAATATTTGTGTAATTTAAAAATGATTTGTAATACGCATAAAATAAAATCATGTTGTATTTAAAAAAATGTTCACGTGTTATGAAAATATGTCCTTGACATTTTTTAAAAATGTTTCCACAATCTGCCGAAATGTTGGCATAGTATAAAACATGTTTTAGAACATTTGAAAAAATGGTTGTATTTGAAAATTTGTTTAAGATGTATTTGGTTTTTTCAAAAACATGTGTTTGAAAAATGTTAAACGTTTATAAATCAATGTTTTAAATGTATGCAAAAAATGTACAATGTGTATGAAAAAAATGAAAATCAAAAACACGTATTTGAACAAATGTTAAGCATGTATTTGAAAAAATATTCGTGATGTATACAAAAATGTGCAATGTGTATCAAAAATATAGACATGTGTTGAAAAAGGTAAAAAGGAAGGAAAATAATGGAAATAAATGTTCCCGTAGTTTAGAAAAGGGAACTACCCCAGCCAGGCGACCAACCGACGCTTTAACCTGTCTCTCGCATGTGAGCTGCATGTATTATAGATCTATTGGCATGTGGAGAGGAGGAGAGGGGTTGCCCCTCTGCTCTGCCATGTCTATATATTATATGACTTTGTGTCCCTAGTGACTTTTGGATTATTGATAGATAGATCTTGGAGGAGACTTTCAGGGCGGAGGAGCCATCATCTCACATTCATCTTCCTCCTCAGCTTGGGCATCATTTTCCTCAATGGCTGCTCCATGGAGGTGTGGTTCGAAGCCTCTCCGGTCAATAGGCTCCTGGATGCGGCCAGAACCATCATTCTCCTCTTCTCAGTTGGAGTTGGGGAAGATGACTATGTCGGCTGGTCCTTATCTATGCATTTTATCCTCTAGGTCTCAATAAGAATTCTCGTTACACATTCTTGGTCATACCGTTGCTGAGTTATCCGGTTGAGTACATCCCTTATCCTCATTCCTAGTTCTTGCACTCTTTTGTGTCGCTGCCTGGTGCTTAGCACAGACTTGTTGGGAGATGATCCATGTGTTTCCTCCATATGTGGTGTTGGTTCCTTCGAACTCTGACGATATTATTCCCAGTTCTCATGTGTCAGAGCAAGTCTGCACATTCCTTGTAGTCTTTGTCTCCTCCCTTCTTCAACTTCTCCTTGCCTTTCTTACTCCCACTGGCCCTCTTGGTAGCAACCAAGTTGGGAGTGGGACTTCTTTTCCCTCCTTGACACTTGATGCATCATCATCGTTGTCAACTTGTAAAGCATGTCCAACCGAGTTGCGTCACTTCTTCTTATTTTTGATTTTCATTGCATTGGAGGTCTTTCCACCTCTCCTCATTGCAAATCTCCATCCAACAATGGTGCAAACCAAATGTGTTGTCTTTCCCTCCACCCTTCTTCTTTCCTTTGCCCTTAAAAATTCTCGAGCAATGCGTCACACAACATCTTGTCTTCTTTGGTACTCTTCCGTATTGAGTTGGAACAACAAAGCCCTCATCTTCCATGTCAAGAATTTGATCTTATGATGCACATTGTTGAGATGGGAAATCTTGTGATGGAAATTCCGGTTCAACACAGATGTATTGCAAAAGAAGTCTCATCATCCACACTACATACATCAAGTGTGAACAAAACACACACATACCACACCACAATTTCATACAAAAAAGAGCACACAGAATTTAGTGAAAACTGAAAAAGATTTTTTCTATCTCTAGTCATTTCACCGAACAAGCTGGTGGTCCTAGCGGTGGTGGCGATGGGAGACACTAGCTCAACCTTGGACGACAACGGTAGGGGATCAGAATAGGCCATAGGCGACGCTGGAGGAGCCGGTGGCGCGAGGTGGGAACGCCATTAGTGCAGTCGACGCCTTCTTTCTCACGCGAGCCGCAGCAAAGACCGATGCATCTTGCGGTGACCACTTTCCGACGGGCTTCTTTGCCTTCGGGGGAGCCCTGGCGCGATGTTCATTGTTTTTCTCATTGTATTTTTATTGTTCATCATTTTTGTGATAGTTTTTTTTTTGAGGCAAAGTTTTGTGATACCTCATCACTCATGTCGAACGGTACCCAAATTTTTACCAGTTCTGAGATACTGGGCTTATGTTTTAGGCTGGCTCGGCCCACTTTCATTCGAGACTACTGCGCTCGTGGAGCCGATCCGGACCGTTCACGCCTTGTGCGTGTCAGAGGAGCCGACGGTGTGATCCAGCCGCCTACTCGTCCGAAAAAAACAGAGCTCGACACGCTCGCCCGGGCTCCCCCCCACCACTCTCTCCCTCCGGCGGCATCCAGAACCTTCGGCCGGCCGGCGCGGCAGCCATGGCGGACGCGTACTGGAGGTACGCCGACCTTCAGCGCCAGCAGCAGCAGCAGCATATGCCGCCCCCCTCCGCCGGGGCCCCGCAGTCGTCGCTGGCCGCCGCCGGGCAGCAGCCCCTCAAGCGCCACCGCCCCGGCGACTACTCCGCCGGTTCGCTCCCCTCCCTCTTCCTCCCCCGCACCCTCCCGTCTACCCGAACCGTTCCTTCTCCCGCCCCACCGGATTCGGATGCCTAGGGTTTTAGCGCCGCCGCGTCTGGTCGAATCGATCCGCTTCGTCCTGGCCTGCGCCCGGGCCGACGCCGTCCCGGAGCAGGCGCGGCGCTCGCTGCCTCCGTTCGAGTCGCGTTCGGTTGCCTGAGCTCTGCGCCGACTGTCACTGCCGCGAAATCAAGCGTATTTTGCGGGAATTTTGCATCCAGGGGCGTAGATTTCAGGCATTCGGCCCTTGAAAAAGCGGGTAAATTTGCGCGATCTCTCGGTTTAATGGTGCTGAAATCGGTACTGTCCAGGTGGATTCATGCGCTAAGCCTCGTCGACTTTTAAAGGCGCTGCTGTGCGAGTGCAGACTGGGATTTTGCATGCTTGCGTTTCGATTTAGGATGAAGTTGGGTGAAAAGTGCAGATTTTGTTGTGAACTTTTGATTTGATTGCTTGGTTCTAGTCGTTGTTTATTACTGTGATGACGGCAAGCTGTACTGTGAGCCAACACTTCTGTTGATTAGAGTTGTCCATGCCACACTGGTTTCAGTATATCTTCTCGGCCAAATTCACTGTTTTGACCTTGCCAGAAAACTTACACAAAATGCTGTGGCTTCCAGCGTTTCTGGCCCACATATAGAAATGGCAAACCGCCGCGCGTTTCTGGCCTGGTCACGACCTGGCCGAGTAGCATTTCACCTCCTACGTGGCAGGGCAGAAACGCTAAACCACAGCACGTTACTGGAAAGTGGAAACGCCGTGGCCTGTGGCATTGCTGCCCCAAGAAGAAACGCCATTGCTTGTGGTGTTTCCAGCAATGTGTGCCTGTGGCCACTTGTCTATTTAGGGAAGAAACGCTGGCCGGTTTGGTGTGTCTAGGTGGGGCAGAAACGCCACAAGGCTTGGCGTTACCAAAAGGGTCAGATCGTGCTAGAAAATCTGGATGGGTTCAGATCATGCTAAAATATCCTGACAAGGTCAAAATAGTGATTTTGGCCTATCTTCTCAACCAATATCCGAATCCAGTACATTAAACAGACGGCTTGAGAGAGGCAGTCAGCACTGTCTCTAATTCTATGGTTGCTATAAACCTATAAATGTTCTGGGAAAAGCATCCCGACAAGGTCAAAATAGTGATTTTGGCCTATCTTCTCAACCAATATCCGAATCCAGCACAATAAACGGACGGCTTGGGAGAGGCAGAGAACACTGTCTCTAATTATGTGGATGCTATAAAACTATGAATGTTCTGGGAAAAGGTCTGCAAAAATATGTCTTGTGACCTGTATTTACTGCTAGCTTTCCTCCCCTTTGTAGATGGACCTGGTGCTCCTGAAATGGCTGGCTATTACCCTCGTGATGAAGAAAGGCCAGGATATGCTGCCGTGAGAGATACACAGGCTCTTAATGCTTCCTATGAGCGTTTTCTGCGTACTGGGGTATATGTCATCCTTTTTCCTGATTACTCATTTTGTAAACAATACTCTCAGCTAATTGTTTTCTTATCTTCAGCAAATTCAGTCCTATGGCGCTGGACCTGCTGGTGGATCTGTCAGGCCTACCGCGGGAGCCAGTGCTGGTGGCTACCAAGCTGATGATCGTCCGGGGATGGCTGCTGGGGGTATGAATGGCAGGAATGTTGGTTTTGGTGGTGGAATGCCAGAGCCTCCCCTTCCCCCAGATGCCTCAAACACCTTGTTTATTGAAGGCATCCCTCCTGATTGTGAACGTCGAGAAGTTTCTCGTATCCTTAAAACCTACACCTTTTCTGTAACTCTCTGCACTTGTTGTCCTTCGTAATATGCCTTCATTTTTTAGCTGTGGGTCCTTCACTTTTCCACCCAGATATCTTTCGACCATTTGTTGGTTTTCAGGAGGTGAGGCTTGTAAACAAAGAACCAAGACATGTAAGTGAGCTATTGGGCGTTTGTCAGGTCTTGCCTCACATTTGATTTTCATTTATTCTTCTAACTCTTTGCTTCTGACAGCCTGGCGGCGATCCAATCGTCCTCTGTTTTGTTGATTTCACTAATGCTGCTCAAGCAGCTATTGCCATGGAAGCTTTGCAAGGTGAAATCGGCGAACTTGGCATGAATAGATACTCATCAAACTAAATTCTGTTTGCTCTTAACTAGTACTCCCTCTAAAGAAATCTAAGATCATTTAGATCACTAGTATGATTTCTTTACAGAGGTATTATGATTTCTTTTCTTTTCCTTGGAGTGCCAATTATCTCATAGTTCTACCATACACATAAATTCGAATAATTCATGTCCCAAAATTCGCATAGGTGTTTGTAACATTGTGAGGAATTGTGGTCGTTTGAATCCTTTAGCCAAAAGCCAATATTGTCAGCTTGTGTTGGTAGAATCAAACTCATTCAACTTAAGTCACTATATATCCTTTATTTTGGTGTGAAGTAATTGCCCAACATCTTTTTTGTCATCGCCCGTTGCTTCACATAGCACCTACTGGTCATTGGTGATTATGCTACTTGGTGATAGATGATGTTCAGGTGATAATGCCCCCCCTAGGTTTTATAACCTGGACTTGAGACTAGGCTTGTGCCTGAACAATCTATATAGTAGAAAATGCTATTGATATTTACCGTCTATTGTTAATACAAGATTGTGTTGTGCCTTGCTCGTACTCTTGGATTGCATCCTGTCTGTCATTTTGCCACCCATTTAGCAAGGTATATTATGCCCTGATATGAACACTACCCATTAGTGATGCTTGCTGCGCTATTCTGCTGCACTTGTCCCAGAGAGACGGTTGGTGACCAGTCGCTCATTGTTAATTTCTCCGGCTAGATAGAATCAAGCTAGTCAAGGGCAATGTATGAAACGCACTCATGAAAAGAGTTTGCTGACGCCTTGCAGAAGCGAACAGCATCGTAGTACAGAAAGCATTTTCAATGAACAGCAAACTAATTTAGGCATACCATGATCTAGTGGTTATTCTGCGGCAAGGTGTTGTCTGCTAGGCACCTGCTTCGAATTGGTTAGGCATATCATGAATGGAATATTATTCATTTATTAGCTGAAACACTTGTTCTGTTTTGCTGTTTTGCTGTCTAGATGCTTAGCTCTTGCACGCAGCATTGTCACTTAATAATAAAATACTGCAAATATGAGGCTAATCTGTTTTGTTGATTTTGCAGGCTATAAGTTTGATGAACATGACCGCAGTTCACCTCAACTGCGGCTGCAGTTTGCTCGTTTTAAGGGTCCAAGGGGGCAAGCAGGAGGACCTGGTGGTGGTGGTGGTGGCGGCGGCAGCGGTGGTATTAGGCGTTAAGTTGGGTCGATGATTCAATCGTCTCGACGGCGATGTTTGCTGAATTCGCTTGACCACAAGCTCTTGGCGGGGTGACAACGCCAGCTAATTTATTTCTTATCACCTCGTAGGTCCGATAATGTGTGGAAGTGCGACCATGATATTTTGGTTGTTGTTCTAGATATATATTTATTCGTCCACATAGTGTATTGATAGCTTTTGCTCCCTCTACCGTTCTGAAATCATTACAACCTTTGATGAAATGAACTGTTTAAATGTGGAAGAGGAAAACGACCGCGGTAACCTCAGGCTATGTCTGAATCATGTGGAATTGTGTTGTACAAACGGTTTTGCTGGTTAAAGCGTGTTGCTCCACATAATCTGCTCTAGTGTGCTGCATTATCGCCCAGCTGTTAATTTCCTTGTCCTTCGACAACAGTTTCTGCTGTTATTTCTTCTTTTGAGGTGGCAGCTTCTCTAGTTTGCACTATGGGCACACAGTTTTATTCATTATTGGCAGCATTTATCCATTATGTTTCGAGGATCAAAGAATTGGAAAAATATCATTGAATGTGTATGCAATGAGATGAAATGAAATATGTATAGCTTCTTGCTGTTCGGTAAACCAGCACGCCTCATCAGTCCTGTGTTCTGTTATTTTTCACCAGGGTCGCTGCGGTGACTGCCCTCCTTTGTTCCAGTTTGCTCTCGAGCACTCGTGGCAAATTGTTCAGAAACGCGCGCGGACTATTGACTACATATAGTATGAATTTGATTAATGGCGGTTTATTGTTCGTATGGTACACAGGGAGGAATAAAAGATTTTAAACATACTCAAGAGTAGCAAAAAATATAACTAATTGATGGCTCTTTCTTCCTTTTTGAGCAATAGTCGACAAGTAAACGAGGGGGATTTACATGACAGGGCAGAGGGGCAAATTGTCTTCATCTACTTTATTAAACCATCAGACGAGGCCTCGACCACGTTCAGGCTACCCGGTGACGAGACGAATTACATCCATGCCTATCTCGGCACCGAGCACCGGTCGGTGCCGCTTGAATTGCGCCAGGGCGGTGGCCATTGAACTCATGTAAAATTGGCCAATCTAGTCTTGCTGCTCTGGTTTGCAGCTGCGTGGTTGAAAGTCGAAATCTTATGAAATCTGCAACATTCCGACAAGCGGGGAGAGGATGGCCCACATCTCCTACCAGTTTCTTCTAAAATCTCAGCTTGTCAGCAAGTCATAAAAAAAAGCTCATCGTGGAATATGTAGCACCTCATGGCCTGACAACCAACATAGGAAGGACTGATATCAAATGGTTTAGATATAACAATGTATATATAGTGGTGAGCAATGGCCACCAGAACGTCTAAGTAAAGCACAGGGTAAGCGTGATGCCACTGAATGGTGTAACTCATGCCTCATGAGGAACAACAATACAAGCATGACCAGTGGGTCGATCATTATGTTGTCTAGAAAATTTATCATTATGCAAGAAGGGCATGAAGGGAGTCGTGATATGTTGTATCACACGGCTGATGTGAGCACCGAGAGGATACCCGAACTGGAATAATATAGATTAGCGGGTCGAGAAAATTCCCTCACAAAAACGTAAAACAACTCCAGAAATTCAGTAAGACTCCCTAAATCGACGGTGTACCTCCACTAATCATTAGCATATGGTTCTTTCTAAGAGTAAATGAAATAATTGATAAATATGATTATGCAGAGGAACTAAAGTGGATGAGTTATCCGTGATGAGCTAGGGACTACAAAACCTTCATTTCAACAGAAAATGTACTGCTTGTTTGCCATTGCCATGCATTAACTAAGCAATACATACATGATGATAACAAATCACGACATGCACATCTGCTTCGTGGTCTAGTTTCGAGTTGACGCTCATGCTCTAGGGTGAGTTCTCTATCGTCTATTGGTTAGGTACACTTCGAGCCAGGGCAAGGGGGTCTCTTCAGTGATAGACGGATGGCACCATGACGAGGTCCATCTTGCTTTGAAGAGAAGAAGGCATATTTTTCAAGTCGTGTGCCATTCCCAAATCTAGGTATTGTATTCGCTTCAACCTTGGTCAAGGCGCGCTCTTGTGTTTGAAGATTTTGATATTCTCAAGGTGTGTGTGTGTGTGTGTGTGTTTCTTTACTTGATGTTCGTTTGTAACTAATTGTGGTCTAAGTAAGATGTTCTTCTCAGCACCTTGTATCGGATGGGTTGCCTCAGACTTTATGTTTCACTCGCGAAAGAGAAATTGACATCAATAGAAATCACCATGAGCTAGCAAAGTTTGCTAACTTTTTTCCCATCGATTGTTTGTTTGATTAATCTATTGACTGAGCTACACAAATTATAAGCGCTTACCACAATACTATTATTACTTGATCAATGAAACCAAACAAAATAAAATCCAAAGTTTGTCGTTTCTTTGCTCTTCATTTTCTTTTTCTTGAGTACAAAAGTTGGACAAGCTAGAATCAGAGGTTGTGTATACGATAATGCCTTCTTAGAAGGCTTGAACCTAGTTTTGTATAGTTCCTTGTCCATTGTTCTCAATGGTGTGTCATACGGAAGTAAAAAAAGATGGTCCACGAAGAAAGACTTCGGTGACGGTCCTTCAGTTCAGTCAACAGAACTACAAACAGTGTGCTATTGTTCAATTGTTTAGCTTAAAAAGAAAAGCCCTGTTATCTGATCTTCGAAGGAGACAAATCTCTTAGTTGAGTATAATAAATTCATAAAATTTTATGATTGGAGTAACATACTAGCTAGCTGGTAAATTCATAATACATTGGTACTAATTGGTTGCCCATGTGTCGGCGTGTTCTTCATGAGGAACTGCATGCACGCGGCCACGGAGCTGGCGTCAATTTGCCTGCACAACGCGTTCTCGCAGAGGAGCTTCAGCTTCTCCAGCTCAAACCTGTCCAGTGTTGTGAGCAGCCGCTCCACATTCTCTGGCAGTGCCGTCTCGAGCTGCGGCGGTGGTGACTCGGTCTAGATGAACTGGAGGAGTGCTTTGAACACGTCGGCGTCCATGTCATTCACGAGCAGGAGTAGATTTTTTTTGAATAAAGGGCGGATTTTATTAGCTCATAATGAAGCACACGCCCGGCCTCTGCATAACTACGAGCAGGAGTAGATGGTCACTGATGGCGTTGTATGAGGCGAGGGTGAGATCTGCCTTAGGATGGGCGACCGGGCCTCGTGCACCCATGATCGTCTGTCCATCACCGAGGTGGATCGTCACGTCCACTACTTCCGCGAGACTAGGCTTATGTCGCGGCATCTCCTTCATGAGGAGCTCCAACAGGCAGAGGGGCACACTGTCTTCAACTACTTGAAACCATCAAATAGGCCTGGTCCCATTTGAGGGGCCTGGGGCAAGATAACAAAAAGGACCCTAAAGCCACATGAATGTATGTTTTTTCATTTCAACTGCAAATAAATATTCATTACACTATATTTTATGTTTCCTCGTCATCTCGACTATAAAAAAAACCCGGATGTGGCGTTGTCTTTCGGCCTTTCTATGCTTTTTCTCGTTAGCGTAGTCGTTTATGTTTTTTTTCTCCGGGTAGATCTACTTTGAAGGATTCCTTGGTACCTTGTATCTTGTTTTATCTACTATACTATCTAAATAGAAGCTCCCCACTACAAGTAATTCTTTAGCTTCTCCTTAAGCCACGTCACCCTAATTAATTCTAGCCGTCGATCAAGGCTTGAAGTATAGGTAGCCTTCTGATTAAACACAACCACCTTTGTTCACCTCGACACAATTCACCGGCATAATTTATTTTTGACTTCCTGATGAGCCTCGCAATTAGTACCGTTTGGAAGCGAAAGAAGTCCACATACCCCCCCGGGGTTTTACAGACTGCCCAGTTTACCTCCTAAGGTCTAAAACCAGCTATTTAACCCCCTAATCTTTCCTAAACCAGGTGAAAATCACCCCTAACACCGATTAGAGTGGTTTTTCAGGCGGTTTTGTTGGACATAGTAAGATGCAACTCGTTTCTTATCTGCAGCTCTGCACCCAGCCTCGTCCATCCTCCTCTGAGCGGCGTCGTTCCACTCATGGGTGCTCGCCTAGTCGCACTATTCTAATTAGAGATTTAGGTGAGCTGAAAATTAGAGATGCTTGGATGGGCCTTAGGATTAGCGAGAGAGAGGGTTAGCTCGTCTTAGGAGGGCAGATTGTGGCTGTGTAGAGAGGCCATGGGCTGAGGTGAGAGGGAAATGAGAGGCCTGACAACAAGTTTATTTGCCAAAACATCTGACGATTAAACCGACTATAGTGCCGCTATAGTATAACGGATGGGATATCAAACGACTTCCAAATGCGATGAAATTTTGACAGATGATCTACCTAGAATATAATAAAACCGCATGCCAATTTTCAACCCATTTCGAGAATGCTTTATTCTCACTTGGGAAATAATTATTTAACGATGCCATGGATGCATGCAAGTGTGGTTGATATTGAAATAGTCAACGACGAGAGCGGGGAGAATCGGCAACTACAAACAGATGCAGGTTTTGAAAGAAAAAATGACAAGAACAGAGTGTTGATGCAATGCGAATGGTGCAATGATAAATGCAACAAACAAATAATAAACACGACTATGATGAAAACATGGAAGGCATTTGGAGCGTGTCGGTCTCTGGCTGTTACAATGATCTCGAAGGCACCGGCGGAGCTACATGTTAGCAAAATAGGCTATGGCCCGCCCATGCTGTAGCATGTTTAATGGACATTGATGGGTATACTGAGTCGTGCTAGTAAAAATAGCGGGAACGGATCCTCTAACATCATGAAGAGATGTCACGAAGCTATAGTGCAATCCCAGTGCAGAATGAAGAAGGGATGTCACGGACACTGTAGCAAAGACAATATGCGCAATTACTGTTCATAGAAAATAAAATCCGAAATTAATTTTATTACACCATAATTTTGTTTATATGTAATTATTGTAAATGTATAAAATAGATTTTTAATTTGCAAAGTAATTCAAATAATTTTAGGCTTAATCATTGGATTTGAAGAAGGGATGTCAGGGTACTCTAGCTTCCCTAACATCTCTTCGTGATGTTAGAGAATCTCGTTCCAAAAATAGCAAGCCTTCTTTGTACTGGCCCGCCCAAGTTTTTTGTTGTAGCTACGCCACTGCTCGAAGGATGGGATTCCGGAGGCCCACTCTCCCGTCCGGCCTTACACGCGGCCGGCGGGATGGGATCGCTGGAGATGGCACAACGAGACGACCAGTGAATGGCGGCTAGGGTTGTGCTAGGAGGGAGTAAGTGTGTTGGCTGCACTGGCCAACACGTTGAATATATATGCGTCTCGTAGGGAGTTGTGGGCCTAGGCTTAGGCCACGATCAAGTCCACGAAAAGCTCATGGTCCAACGTCTCGTACAGTGACACTTCCGTTAGCAACTCGTTAATTAACCTGAGATTAATTAACCATTCCTGATAATGTTTGGCATGTATGTTGTGAGGCTAACATTTAAGCATTGTAAAAGAATGTTGACATGATTTTTCCTGCATGAAACATCCTTTTTATCAGACGTGTTGCTTAGCTTATGTGCATCCTCCTGAACATAATTATCCTATATATGCACATCAGAGATTGTGTGCTTATATTTTAGTTACATGGTAAATCTTTGTCCTCTGAACTTTGCATATGCATACCATAAATTTCCGCTGCAACGCGCGGGACATCTTCTAGTTTAACATAAAAACAGGAGCATAGACCTTGCAAATGGTCCATGAGTCGGCACAGTTTCTTCTAAAATCTCAGCTGATCCGCAAGAACACATCAAAAACATAGCCTAGAGTGTAGCACCTCATTACATGACAACCAACAACATAGAGCAAACAAAGGTTTATCAAATGGTCTAGATTTATAGCAAGGCATATATACAGTGGTGAGCAATGTCCATATAAGTAAACCACGTGATAAGTGTGATGAGGCCAAATTGTGCAAGTCATGACGAGTAACGATACAAGCATGACCAGTCAACCATAACGTTGTCCAAGAAAATAATGCAAGAATCGCATGATTATACCATGCGCATTGAGGCGAACAGAGTGAGTTGCCATAATATAGATCACTCCGCCCCCTCTTTCAAATCAGTAAGGAGCATCTCAGCTATTGCAATAGTCTTGAAATAGTCTTTGTTTGTACTCCCTTCGTTCGGAATTACTTGTCGCAGAAATGGATGTATTTAGACATATTTTAGTTCTAGATACATCCATTTCCGAGACAAGTAATTCTGAACGGAGGGAGTAACTGAGAATGGAATATGGTCTCTAAAGATAAGCGGTTGACCAAGGATTAACTGAAGTTTCATAAAACGATAGTCTTGAAATAGTCTCCGCAGATTATCACGGAGAGGAATCTGAAGTACATGGAGATAGCTAAAGATTCAACGTCACAATTAAAACCGAACTGCAAACAATGTGCTAATGTTCAACTGCATAGCTTTAAAAAACTAATTTCTTTTTTTCGATAAAGGGTGTTTTTCATTGACCCATAATAAAGCATCGAGGGATACAATCATCAGGAGTATACACCCGGCCTCTGTATAGATAAGATGCACACAACCAACACATGCGCACACACAAAATCACACCAACAAATAGCAAAGTCAAATAAGACCGAAGCTAATGCCTAGACGTATAAAGAAAAAGAAGAAAGAAAAAAAAATCCTGAAGCGATCAAAACAGCGATCGATGATGCACCTCAGCAACCATCTGTACCAACCAACTTTTGACAACACATAGGCTACGAGAAAGATTCTTCAAAGACGACACCTCCATGAAGGGAACGACACGCAAATGCCGCCGTCACCTGATCCAACCAAGGAAGGTCAGATCGTGGGTTTTCACCCTAAAGATCACGGTCGACTCCAGGCAATGCCTACATCAAGGTAACGACACAAAAGACGCCGCCATTGTCAAGTATAACCAAGAAGGGTCAGACTTAGGGTTTTCACCCCGGAGCTCGGGACCGGGTACTTGAGAAGTACCACCCAACCGAAGTCATTATATGATGCCACCTCCACTTGCCACAATCCTAGCCGCTGCTTACGCGCATAGTCCGAGTGATGGCCATGCAGGGCGAGCAGATGGTCAAGCCACGACAAAATTGCTCACCACCACGCAATGAAGTCAATGATGAGGAAGGATGGTCGCTGGCACTGCCAAAATCCCATGTTCGGGACAATCCAGAGTACCCGCACCGTCCTCACAAGTAGTGGCCAATGGCTAATCAGAACCAGACAACACCACCGCACGCGGCCACCATCTCCGTCATCCTCATCCGCAACAACAAATCATACAGAGGGAAGGACACAAATACCATCATGCATCTACGCAGTGAACGGATCATCTGAGACGTGAATGACCACGGAATTGCCAGTCCACAAAGGAACCATCGACAGCTCCGCACCACCTGCTGCAGATCTAGATCGATCTGATTTCGGCGGACATCACCATTGCCTCCAGATTGGATGTTCCTGTTGGAATTTGCTAGTGGGCTTTTGGTCCAAAGCCCAACTAAAATTCTGAAATTCTCTTGGCCCATTTATGCACAAATGTGAGTGGAGTGAGTGAGGCTAAAGTTTAGTCCCACCTCATAAGTTGAGAGAGAGAGTTGCACCTTTTTATAAGGTGAGCTCTTCTACCACTTGTATGAGTATGATAAGAGGAGACCTACACGCGCGCTCCTCCTCCTCGCTCGCCTCGCCACGTCATGCCTCGTCACGACGCGCCATGGGTTGCGGGTTGTGGGATTGAGCCGAGCCGAGGACAGAACTATGCACGTTGTCTATATTTTTGCTGCTCGGGAAAAAATAATGAGTCATTAATTAATAATTAATGGACGCGTTAATTACTAAACCGTTTCCGATTCTTTTGGATCATGACGACTCGGACGTGGGGTTTACTCCCACGACCTACCCGGCCCGCACTATATAGTCAGGCAGACATCTACCCTAGCCGCCGCCGCTTCGTATGGTTTCTCACCACCATTCCAGATCATTGCGCCGCCAAGCAAGTCTTCTCCATCCCTCCTTCCGGCGTGCATCGGGAGAAGGGACAGAAGGCCTCCGGAACCCCGTCTCTCGTAATCCTGTACGGGAGAGGGGCGATCAGGTTTTTGAGGAGCGCACTCGCGCGACTGCTGGCAGCGACGACTTCGCGAACGGCGACTTCTTCCCCGACCTCAGCAACATCATCCTCGACGACATGGGCGACAATGTCAACGCCGGCGGTGCTGCTCCCGCTGCACCGTTTGTGATTCTATCCTTCCTGTTCGAGATCGTGGTAGAGTTCATGTTTCTAGTATGTGCCCTAGATGTGATCTATTCATCTTCTATGCTAGTTCGCATGATTAGTTTAATCTCTGCTACTGTAGTCATGTTTATCTTCTGTTTATTTGAATTAAATCTCATAGTAATTTGCTCATATTTCCAACAATCCAAAAACCTGATTATAGGCAATTTACTCCGAGTGGTTTTGCTGCGCTTCTGAAGCCGCCTGCCTTTAAGGGGGCGCGATATAAGAGGTGGCGCACCAGAGCAGTCTACTAGTTTCAGACCATGGGCTGCTATGACGCCACCAAGGGCAAGCCTGAGGGCGATCTTAATCCAGCACAACTGGAAGCTTTTGAGAAGATGGATACTCTTTTTAAAGGCGCTCTTCTGAGTGTTCTGGATGATTCCATTATGGATTTGTCTATGTCGTTTGAAAACGGCAAGGGCATGTGGGCTGCGCTCGAGGCCAAATTTGGTGCCTCGGACATCGGCAGCGAGTTATACGTCATGGAGCAATTCTATGACTACAAGATGACTGATGAGCGCTCTGTTGTACAACAGGCTCATGAGATACAGTCACTCGCAAAAGAACTTGAGTACTTCAAGCGTGTGTTGCCGGACAAATTTGTTGCCCGAGGAATCATTGCCAAGCTTCCACCTTTGTGGAACAATTTTGCTACTTTACTGAAACACAAGAGACAAGAGTTTTCCGTTGCGAATCTCATTGGTACTCTTGATGTTGAAGAGAAGGCGAGAGCAAAGGACACACGTGCTCGAGTTGCTGAGGGAGCTTCTAATGCCCACATGGTACAAAAGAAGAATTTCCAGCCCAACAAGTTCAAAAACAATAAGAACAAAACTCAGGGCAAAGGCAAGTTTGATACAAAGAACAAGCCATCACATTCTACCAACTTCAAGAAGAATTCTCATAAGAAGGAGAAGGGACTTTGCCATGTTTGCGGTGATCCTAATCACTGGGCTCCAAAGTGTCCTAACCGCTTTGAGGAGCGCGAACATGAGAAGAGCGGCAAGTCCGCTAATGTTGTCGTTGGTGATAATGATATGAAGGAATCAGGGTATGGTATGTCAGGACCCCGATCCTAAGTCACAGCGATCTAGCATGTAACCCATCATATCACTTTGCGGCCTCACGCACGGTATTCCCACGGGTGCCACCTTACCTGGCCCGGGACCGTTTGCGCCCTTTTGGCTCACGTATATGATAGTGTCGCTAGCATCCACATGACAAAGAACCCGGGCCGACATGGCTAGTCGTGAACCCAAAGCGGCACTAACCCATGGGAACAGGCATACATGAATCAACTTCGAGCATATCGGCCAACAACGTGTGAATCCAGGCTGTAGCACTGGGCTAACAGGACTCCGGTAACCCGGGCTGTAGCAGGCTAGGCAGGACTCCGGATGTCACCGCGTGACATTTCCCCGAAGGGACAGACACAGGAACGAAGTGAAACACATGCCGGCCAGTCAAGTGTCCTGAGTAGTAGTGCTGGGCTAGCAGGACTCCGGTGAACCGGGCTGTAGCGGACTACTATGGCTCATGGAAGCACTAGACTACATTTCCCCATAAGAGAGGCTGCCAAGGATAAACAACTAGGTTATCGGATCCCACACATACCAAGCATTTCAATCATACACACAATATGCTCGATATGTGTAAATACAACATGGCATCACAACATAACTCTACAACTCAAGTATTTATTCATTAGGCTCCGAGGAGCGAGATATTGCAAACATGGGTCTCATGACCCAACAATCATAGCATACAATTCAAGCACATGCGGAAGCTTAACAATGTCTGGGTACAGACATCTACAAATGGAAAAGGCTAGGAAGCCTGACTATCTACCAGATCCTGCCAAGGGCACAAGATCGTAGCTGAGGTATCAAGCTAAACGTCGAAGTCCACGTGGAACTACTAGCGAGACTGAAGCCTCTCAGCAAAAACATAATTTAAGCAAACGTGAGTACAATTGTACTCAGCAAGACTTACATCAGAACTATCTACATATGCATCGGTATCAACAAAGGGGGTGGTGGAGTTTAACTGCAGCAAGCCAACTTTGACTCGGTGGCTATATTAAACTACGACTGCAAGTAACTCTTTTGAGGTGGCGCACACGAGTCCACATATTCACCACTCAATACACTACTATGGATCCGCTCCCGTCTCCCTACGAGAAGGCCATCCATAGCACTCACGCTTATCTTGCGAGTTTTAGGGTATCCACTTTCACTTGTCTATGAACTATGCAAGGGGTCCAAGTTTCCATATCCGAGGATTCCGGCTATTCGAATAGATATTGATAACCCTGCAGGGGTGTACTTCTTCACACACGCTCCCACCACTTACCACCATATACACGTCATGTATCTCGGCAACCTTCAAGCGGAAGCCTGGCGAGGGTGTCGGCCACGGCCTACCTAAACACTTAAGTCTCTAGTCCAGGTTTATCGCCTATCCAGGTTCCATCCGCAGGGAGTCCGGCCGAGGTTTCCACATACGGCCCCGAACGATGTGAACAGGGTTCTCGAGACACCAAACGGGCGCCCGGTACACCGTGCCACGGTGTATCTACCGCAACATAGCCCACCCCTAGGGTCAGCACTACGCACGGCCGCCAACACATAACCTACAAACACCAGAAAATAGTTGCAACTCCTGGACAGAGTACTAGGGTGATTAAGAAGCCGAGAGGGTCAATTAAGGATCCCAATGAGTGGTAGTAGCTGTTCATGGATCATAGACACAGAACTCAGTTCCTGAGGACGGCTGCAATGAGACAACCCACCATGTACTCCTACATGGCCTCTCATCGCTACCTTTACCAAATCGTGTTCACACACTTAGCTCACACACAGTAGGACATGTTCACAACTTTCCAATTCATCCCCGATGAATCAGACCTGACACAACTCTAAGCAATAGCAGGCATGACAAGCAAACATGAATGAGTAGGCACATCAGGGCTCAAACAACTCCTACTCATGCTAGTGGGTTTCATCTATTTACTGTGGCAATGACAGGTCATGCAAAGGAAAGGGGTTCAACTACCGCAACAAGTAACAGATGATCGTTGTTGTCCTAATGCAGTAAAAGAGAGCAGGAGCGAGAGAGGGGGATTGTATCGGAATGAACAAGGGGTTTTGCTTGCCTGGCACTTCTGAAGATAACATTGAGTCTTCATTAGTGTCAACGATCACAGCGTCGGAGCAGCGTCTACCGAGAGGGGACAATTACCGGCAAACAAGGAAGAACACAATCAATGCGATGCAACAATATGATGCATGATCATGACATGGCAATATGCTGTTGATTGAGCTAATGCAACTAGCAACATGTTAAATGAAGTTGGTTTGAACCCTGGGTTCAAATTCAAACTCCATATGTGAGAGTTTAAATTCCATTTATATGAATTGGCCTAAACAGCAGCCATAAGTTGTGCTAACATGCATGAAAATTCCATAAACAGATTCCTTGAATTTTTCTGATAATTTTTCATATATAAATTATTTCATTTGGAGTTACGGTTTAATTTCTATGATTTTTTGAAGTTTAAGCCATTTTCTGGAATTTTCTGAATTATTTTTAATCCAGAAAACGATTAACTGCGTCAGCAATGCGTAAGCATGACGTCAGCGGGTCAAAGGGGCTGGTCCAAGTCAAACCTGACAGTGGGGTCCACTGGTTAGTGTCTAACTAAACTAACCTAGTTTAATTAGCACTAACCTAAGTTAAACTAATTAAATTTAACCCTAATCTGGATTAATTAGCCGGGTGGAGCCCGCATGTCATAGACCGGTGGGTCAAACAGGGCCCACCCAGGTCAACTCGGTCAGCGGGGAGGGGGGGGGGTCAAACCTGCCGGCGACGTGACGCCGGCGAGGCCAGTCGCGGCGGCGTGCCTTGGGTTTGCGTTTCTGGTGACAAAACGGGCGGCCGAGGCCATCTACGGGGAGCTGGAGCTCACCCGCATCCAGTGTTGCATGTGGCGGCAGCGGGGACGGCCGGAGCTTGCCAGAAACGAGCTCGAGGTGGCGCCGGCCTTCGGGTGAACTGGGTTTCGGGGTTAGGGAGCACAGCAGGAGGCAAAGAGGGGTGCTACGACCTCCCGGGGGTGCACTGAGCACGACTGTGTGCTCGGTTGCAACTCTAGGCAACGATGGCCACGACGGGGACATGGCCGGTGGCGAAGAGCTCTCGGTTCCGACGGGCATCGGTGTTAGAGGAAGAAAACGAGCCAGGGGAGAGGGGGAAACGACACAGGAGCTCACAGCGGGTGCAGCGGTGGCCTCGGCGAGCTCGGGGAGGCACCGGAGCGGGCGGAGCATCGAGGGGGATCTCCGGCGGCCGGCGATGGAAACGAAGATGGTGGCATTGTTTCAGGCGTCCCGCGGGTGCGTGGCTCGGTGAGGGGGTCGAGGATGAAGTGGCGGAGCTTTTGGGCGCAGCGGCAGGGCGAGGGGTGGCCGGTGGCCACGAGTACGACGACGATGGCGACGAGCTCCGCTCGGTGGTGCGCGCGAGAGGGGAGCAGAGGAGGGGATGGGGTCTAGGGGAGAGAGGAGAGGTGCAGGGGGGCGAGGGGGAGTGCGTGGCGTTGTTGGAGACGTCCAGAGCGTCGAGGACGCAAGCAAGTAGGGTGGAGGTGGCCGCACGGTGGCGCCGCGCGTCGGGCACGCGCCCATCCTCCTGGCAGGAAGACGACAGGGAGGGGGTGGCTTGGTGGGCTAGGCCGCCAGTTGGGCCAACCAGCTGCAGAGCTGGGCCGAATAGGTAGGTTAGCCAGGTAATTCTCTCTCTCTCTTTTATTTTTTTCTGTTTTCTATTTTTTTGCAGTATGTTTTGACTTAGTTTAAATACTAAAACACTTTATAAAATTCTGCAAACTTTTATGGGCACTATCTGATTTAAACCAGAGGCCCTCACCAAGTTTCAGAATATTTGAAGCTAGCAAATATTTTATAGGAATTAGTAGCTCCAATTCAAATAAGTATTGACTTAATTCAAAGGCCCAAATAAATATTTCTGTGATTCCAAAAATATTGGTTTGAATTTTACCTCTTGCCAATATTTCCATAAATGAACAGGAACATTTTCTTGGGTTTATTTGAAGCAATTTTTAATGTTGATCATTTTCAGAAAAGATTTCTGAGGCTTTCCACTTTCCCCAATTCAACTTTCAGAAATATATACATGATGCATGAATGCTTGTGCAACTAGTTACAACCAATTCTAGGGCTGTGACAACTCGCCCCCACTAAACAAGAATCTCGCCCCGAGATTCAAGTCATGAGGTAAGAAGACAAAGGGACACAAGCTATCACAATCTTCACGATCCAGATGTCTTTCTCGAGGATGTTGATTCATTTCATCACCTTAATCTCGACGTCTTGCTTTGAGAACTACATCCAACATGACAATGAGAGGAAAGGAAAAACTCTAGAAGGATTGATCTTATCGAAGATCGAACAACTCAGGATCAACTCGTGGAGCGAGACGCTAAAACAACTCTCGAGCTGAGACACGAAGCATACATCGAGAGGAATGGAGTGCAACACATGACAAAGGTATACTAGGTAGGCAAACAATTCCACACCTAAGAGGGTGGTGGTCGATTGCCAAAGTAGCGAGGAATTGAGTTGCCATGACACCAAAACAAGACATCTTGGAGGAGGGTGACCCGTAGAATCATCCCTTAAGCGGCAAAAAGAATTACTTTTGATCCAGAGATCAATAAAATTCTCTATACCAGCCTAGGGAAAATCTCGAGCAATCGTTTGGCGGAGTAAGTAGGGATGGCATACCGAGACTAGAATGGATGATGTGGACTACCTTGTTGAAGACAACGCAATGGATGATTTTGCTTATCATCAGAAATGGATGGGACACATGGTATGTCCACTTTGAAGATGATCCTGAACAACAACTACTAAGGTGCAAGCTGGGAACAAAATGAAAATGTTGGGAATGATTTTGGTAACTGGGGAAGAACTCAACAGTCGAGAGTGAGTCCACTGTTTGAAAAGGTTTTAACATAACCGAGGAAACTAGAAGAAAATCCCAGTTAACGCCAACGGTAAAACCTGGTGCTAGCGCGTGCTCTCAAGAACTTGAGCATCTCCATATTCATCAAGGTTTTACCAATATTCGTGTCAAGGATTCTGGCAACACAACATACCACCATGATGAATGGTGATGGATAATGCAGATGCAAAGGAAGATAACACCTTCTCAGATTTCACCTTAGCGAGGCCAAGGGAACAAAATCTGGATGATCGACCGAGAGACATTTAGCACTCCGCTTCTAATATTCTCCTTGATGTGCTAGGATAACCCATTTATTGATACAGTTTGGTATCTAGGACATCAAGTAAAGGCCGGACTTCGGAAGCTCAAAAATCCGTAAGGATTAACTACGGAGGTAAATCCTACGAAATCCTCATGGAAAGGTGGCCAACTATCTTCAATCGAGATACTACAATAATAGGTCTTCCGGCTGGATGTGTTGGCCACGACATCCACTTTACCGGTTATCGAGAGACCAATATTATAGCTCTTGAGAAACATTCCAACCATCATATCTGCCTGAGATTCAGATCTGGCTGGTAACAGGATATTTCAGACAGCATGTCCGGGAAAAGGAAGTTTGCAACACAAACCGACGAGATGACGTTGCGAGATTCTCGGGAAATGAACTACGATAGCAAGCTCCAAAACATGAGCTGGTTCTGCTACATACATGTGAACACACTATCCCAGACAAGCATGATCACGTAGTAGTCTTATAATAGAACACTACCGAAATCAGGTGGGGAACCATCTTCGAGGATATTGGAATCTTGTGCATGAACTAGTATTCGCACAACAACTTCTTTTCCTCGAACAAATCAATCAGTGGCTTGGTGTGCTAGGAACACATATGGAGTGGAGGTAATTAATCTGCCAAACCATAGAATACTTCGCACGCATGCATGACTGACTTGGGATGATTCTAAGGGAAACAAAACAAACCTTTCTCAAATTCATGGCAGCAACTTACACCTAATGCACGTGAATTCGAGGAAGTCACTTCTTCCATCCAAGCGTAAGCTTCATGAACGGAACACGAAGGCATTGCTTACAAAGTTTCCAACACTAGGTTGATGTTCAACATGAATCATGGGGGGAGACAAAATGCTGTTGATGGGCTCAATAGCAACTGATCGGAATTTCCATATCACTGGACTTCCACCATCATGTGAACACGGTGATAGCATTGGTCAGACCAAAAAAAATGTAATGGTGTATGCTCGGGGGATAGACCACGAGTAAGACAACATTACGAACATCGTTGGCTCTAGTTTGACTTGACGATAGCCCATACTCAAATCAAAGTTTAGATACAACAATAGGTCCAACAATTGATCACAAGGACCAATCGATGAAGATATTATCTTTCTTCAACACACACACAAGGATATCCCTTAAGAGTGAACTAAGTAGATTAAGCTTTTATCTTCCAACTCTCCAAGTTGTTGTTTAGCTTAACCAACCAGCTCAGGCGGTAACTGACACAGATTTCTTGGAGAATGGCTGGTTTACAAGAAACCAACTCGATCACGAGCTCAACATAGCGGTCAGGTGACAACCTGGTAATACTTCCGAGAAGATATTCGGAAAATCACGAACCACCGATAAGTTATTAAGCTCGAGAACAATCTTGCTTTTCAGGGCAAGATGATATGATCAAGGAGTGAGGGATTGACACAATCCTAACTCGTTGATCGAAGAGTGCACCGGAAATAAGGACTAGGTAGCACGATCAATCTTAGAATGATGATTTGATAACCAACACGCTAAGAATGAGAATAGTGTCCATTAACTACCAAGCAACACAGTTGCTAGGAGTATTGATTTCACACATCAAGATTCACTTGTCAGCACTCCGGTTACATCAACACGGGACCGAGGAATGAATAATGATGGAGAGAATATCACTGCATCAATAATTCATAAGAGGTGGTGCAATTCTTATGACATTCTTGATAAGAAAGAAGGTGACACTCCACGGTAGAACAGAGCAAATGCTAGATTGGCATTTTGATCTGCGGAATACAACTGCTTTGACCCAATCCTAGAAATGGACAAGGTACTGGAGTTTGTTTCTCCTAGTCATTCCGGAATAGAATGGCTTGACGGACCACAAGAATAATAGGCGTTGATAACATGAATGCACAACTATTCTTGACCAACAATTGATACAAGAGGGTCAGAATACAACTAAAAAGGGACAACTCAGCGGAACATATAATTTCTAAGTTGTGGATGCATAGATTAGCATGTCGAACGAGTTCAACATATTTCTTCCGGATAACCCATGCAGAATGATAGAACTGGCAGAGTCACAATATGAATCAAGAACTCATTAAGAGCACTCTTGTTGTGATCTTTGATCCAACAAACTTCTGCCATTAGTGGTTCATAGTATTTGGAAGAAAGAAATACCACGGACCTCGAGGACTATCGCAAAGGTTACTAATATTCTAAAGGTACGAGCAACACTATCAACACGAAGTAGGGTGAATCACGGGTTCGAAAACCCAGGAGTAGAATACCTACTACTAATGGCATCACGGGATGCTTTCGAGAATGGTGGCCAGACTCATCACACTGGGAACACAAAACATGGACAGATTACTAGATGGTTTCATAAGACACCTAGGGTCATAATAGTAGCTCCAACATATACGTTGAGGCAATAGAGTACCTCAACTGACAAGTAGTGTGATTAATCTGGCCCAAATGGACATCAGGAACAGGGGAAAGGGTTTGCAAATGCATCAGACTATTTAGAAACCTGGGATGACTCGGACAGCATAACGGCTGTAAATGCTCAAAATGATTTGAGACATCATGCAAAATAGTGGCATGACCACTCAGAATCATAATAACAAGGTTCCGAGAACAACTATGAACACACGGAAGTAGTAGAAATTGAACTGGGCTTGAATCCATCATTCCTATAAGTCTATATCATAGTAACTCGTCATCCTGATAGATAGATGGGAAGGCCTAGTTCTTAATCCCCGTAGAAAGGAAGAGGTTGACTCAGATCAGAAGGGCATGAGGTATAAGGAGTAAAAAGAACCTTACGTTCCCTTCCCCAATCAATTCCCTTACATAACTAAAGCATTTCTAGACTCAACTTCGACCAGTTTGGCTTGGTAATCCTACAGGCAGTCAGGCTCTGATACCAACGCTGTCAGGACCCCGATCCTAAGTCACACCGATCTAGCATGTAACCCATCATATCACTTTGCGGCCTCACGCACGGTATTCCCACGGGTGCCACCTTACCTGGCCCGGGACCGTTTGCGACCTTTTGGCTCACGTATATGATAGTGTCGCTAGCATCCATATGACAAAGAACCCGGGCCGACATGGCTAGTCGTGAACCCAAAGCGGCACTAACCCATGGGAACATGCATACATGAATCAACTTTGAGCATATCGACCAACAGCGTGTGAATCCGGGCTGTAGCACTGGGCTAACAGGACTCCGGTAACCCGGGCTGTAGCAGGCTAGGCAGGACTCCAGATGTCACCGCGTGACATTTCCCCGAAGGGACAGACACAGGAACGAAGTGAAACACATGCCGGCCAGTCAAGTGTCGTGAGTAGTAGTGCTGGGCTAGCAGGACTCCGGTGAACCGGGCTGTAGCGGACTACTATGGCTCATGGAAGCACTAGACTACATTTCCCCATAAGAGAGGCTGCCAAGGATAAACAACTAGGTTGTCGGATCCCACACATACCAAGCATTTCAATCATACACACAATATGCTCGATATGTGTAAATACAACATGGCATCACAACATAACTCTACAACTCAAGTATTTATTCATTAGGCTCCGAGGAGCGAGATATTGCAACCATGGGTCTCATGACCCAACAATCATAGCATACAATTCAAGCACATGCGGAAGCTTAACAATGTCTGGGTACAGACATCTACAAATGGAAAAGGCTAGGAAGCCTAACTATCTACCAGATCCTGCCGAGGGCACAAGATCGTAGCTGAGGTATCAAGCTAAATGTTGAAGTCCACGTGGAACTACTAGCGAGACTGAAGCCTCTCTGCAAAAACATAATTTAAGCAAACGTGAGTACACTTGTACTCAGCAAGACTTACATCAGAACTATCTACATATGCATCGGTATCAACAAAGGGGGTGGTGGAGTTTAACTGCAGCAAGCCAGCTTTGACTCGGTGGCTATATTAAACTACGACTGCAAGTAACTCTTTTGAGGTGGCGCACACGAGTCCACATATTCACCACTCAATACACTACTATGGATCCGCTCCCGTCTCCCTATGAGAAGGCCATCCATAGCACTCACGCTTATCTTGCAAGTTTTAGGGTATCCACTTTCACTTGTCTATGAACTATGCAAGGGTCCAAGTTTCCATATTCGAGGAATCCGGCTATTCGAATAGATATTGATAACCCTGCAGGGGTGTACTTCTTCACACACGCTCCCACCACTTACCACCATATACACGTCATGTATCTTGGCAACCTTCAAGCGGAAGCCTGGCGAGGGTGTCGGCCACGGCCTACCTAAACACTTAAGTCTCTAGTCCAGGTTTATCGCCTATCCAGGTTCCATCCGCAGGGAGTCCGGCCGAGGTTTCCACATACGGCCCCAAACGATGTGAACAGGGTTCTCGAGACACCAAACGGGCGCCCGGTACACCGTGCCACGGTGTATCTACCGCAACATAGCCCACCCCTAGGGTCAGCGCTACGCATGGCCGCCAACACATAACCTACAAACACCAGAAACTAGTTGCAACTCCTGGACAGAGTACTAGGGTGATTAAGAAGCCGAGAGTGTCAATTAAGGATCCCAATGAGTAGTAGTAGCTGTTCATGGATCACAGACACAGAACTCAGTTCCTGAGGACGGCTGCAATGAGACAACCCACCATGTACTCCTACATGGCCTCTCACCGCTACCTTTACCAAATCGTGTTCACACACTTAGCTCACACACAGTCGGACATGTTCACAACTTTCCAATTCATCCCCGATGAATCAGACCTGACACAACTCTAAGCAATAGCAGGCATGACAAGCAAACATGAATGAGTAGGCACATCAGGGCTCAAACAACTCCTACTCATGCTAGTGGGTTTCATCTATTTACTGTGGCAATGACAAGTCATGCAAAGGAAAGGGGTTCAACTACCGCAACAAGTAACAGATGATCGTTGTTGTCCTAATGCAGTAAAAGAGAGCAGGAGCGAGAGAGGGGGATTGTATCGGAATGAACAAGGGGGTTTTGCTTGCCTGGCACTTCTGAAGATAACATTGAGTCTTCATTAGTGTCAACGATCACAGCGTCGGAGCAGCGTCTACCGAGAGGGGACAATTACCGGCAAACAAGGAAGAACACAATCAATGCGATGCAACAATATGATGCATGATCATGACATGTAAATATGCTGTTGATTGAGCTAATGCAACTAGCAACATGTTAAATGAAGTTGGTTTGAACCCTGGGTTCAAATTCAAACTCCATATGTGAGAGTTTAAATTCCATTTATATGAATTGTCCTAAACAGCAGCCATAAGTTGTTCTAACATGCATGAAAATGCCATAAACAGATTCCTTGAATTTTTCTGATAATTTTTCATATATAAATTATTTCATTTGGAGTTACGGTTTAATTTCTATGATTTTTTGAAGTTTAAGCCATTTTCTGGAATTTTCTGAATTATTTTTAATCCAAAAAACGATTAACTGCGTCAGCAATGCGTAAGCATGACATCAGCGGGTCAAAGGGGCTGGTCCAAGTCAAACCTGACAGTGGGGTCCACTGGTCAGTGTCTAACTAAACTAACCTAGTTTAATTAGCACTAACCTAAGTTAAACTAATTAAATTTAACCCTAAACTGGATTAATTAGCCGGGTGGAGCCCGCATGTCATAGACCAGTGGGTCAAACATGGCCCACCCAGGTCAACTCGGTCAGCGGGGAGGGGGGGGGGGTCAAACCTGCCGGCGATGTGACGCCGGCGAGGCCAGTCGCGGCGGCGTGCCTTGGGTTTGCGTTTCCGGCGAAAAACGGGCGGCCGAGGCCATCTACGGGGAGCTGGAGCTCACCAGCATCCAGTGTTGCATGTGGCGGCAGCGGGGACGGCGGGAGCTCGCCAAAAACGAGCTCGAGGCGGCGCCGGCGTTCGGGTGAACTGGGTTTCAGGGTTAGGGAGCACAGCAGGAGGCAAAGAGGGGTGCTACGACCTCCTGGGGGTGCACTGAGCATGACTGTGTGCTCGGTTGCAACTCTAGGCAACGGTGGCCACGGCGGCAACATGGCCGGCGGCGAAGAGCTCTCGGTTCCGACGGGCATCGGTGTTAGAGGAAGAAAACGAGCCAGGGGAGAGGGGGAAACGACACAGGAGCTCACAGCGGGTGCAGCGGTGGCCTCGGCGAGCTCGGGGAGGCACCGGAGCGGGCGGAGCATCGAGGGGGATCTCCGGCGGCCGGCGATGGAAACGAAGACGGTGGCATCGTTTCAGGCGTCCCGCGGGTGCGTGGCTCGGTGAGGGGGTCGAGGACGAAGTGGCGGAGCTTTTGGGCGCAGCGGCAGGGCGAGGGGTGGCCGGTGGCCACGAGTACGACGACGATGGCGACGAGCTCCGCTCGGTGGTGCGCGCGAGAGGGGAGCAGAGGAGGGAATGGGGTCCAGGAGAGAGAGGAGAGGTGCAGGGGGGCGAGGGGGAGTGCGTGGCATCGTTGGAGACGTCCAGAGCGTCGAGGACGCAGGCAAGCAGGGTGGAGGTGGCCGCACGGTGGCGCGCGCGCGTCGGGCACGCGCCCGTCCTCCTGGCAGGAAGACGACAGGGAGGGGGTGGCTTGGTGGGCTAGGCCGCCAGCTGGGCCAGCCAGCTGCAGAGCTGGGCCAAATAGGTAGGTTAGCCAGGTAATTCTCTCTCTCTCTTTTATTTTTTTCTGTTTTCTATTTTTTGCAGTAGTTTTTGACTTAGTTTAAATACTAAAACACTTTATAAAATTCTGCAAAATTTTATGGGCACTATCTGATTTAAACCAGAGGCCCTCACCAAGTTTCAGAATATTTGAAGCTAGCAAATATTTTATAGGAATTAGTAGCTCCAATTCAAATAAGTATTGACTTAATTCAAAGGCCCAAATAAATATTTCTGTGATCCCAAAAATATTGGTTTGAATTTTACCTCTTGCCAATATTTCCATAAATGAACAGGAACATTTTCTTGGGTTTATTTGAAGCAACTTTTAATGTTGATCATTTTCAGAAAATATTTCTGAGGCTTTCCACTTTTCCCAATTCAACTTTCAGAAATATATACATGATGCATGAATGCTTGTGCAACTAGTTACAACCAATTCTAGGGCTATGACACGGTATCTTTCCTACCATCCTTTCAGTATTTCAATCCCCTGATTGGTTAATTGACACCGGTGCCAATGTACATGTTTGTGCTGACGCCTCCATGTTTTATTCTGACCAGGCCACATGGGCTTCTCCCGTGCTGATGGGGAACGGGTCACATGCCATCGTTCAAGGTGTTGGTACGGTCGATCTGAAGTTTACTTCGGGGAAGACCGTGCGTCTGAAGAACGTTCATCATGTGCCGTCCATCAATAAAAATCTCATTAGCGGTTCCTGTTTATGTCGAGATGGTTTTAAGTTGGTTTTCGAGTCCAATAAAGTTGTAATTTCTAAGTATGGACAATTTGTTGAAAAAGGCTATGAGAGCGGAGGCTTGTTCTGCCTGTTTTTGTCAGATATTTGCACTAAAGTTATTAATAATGTTTGCCACAATAATGAGTCTGATATTTGGTATTCACGACTTTGTCACGTTAACTTTGGTTGCATGACGCGGCTAGCCAATATGAATCTGTCAAAGGCTCTAAGTGCCAAGTATATGTGCAAGCTAAGCAATCTCGCAAGTTCCATAAGACTGCAGAGGCAAGAGACTTGGCGCCACTAGAGCTTATACATTCTAATCTTTGTGAGATGAATGTCGTGTTGACAAAAGGTGGAAAGAGATACTTCATGACGTTGATTGATGACTCCATTAGATATTGTTATGTGTATCTTCTGAAATCAAAAGATGAGGTTTAACTTTCTTCAAAAACTATAAAGCTGAGGCAGAGAACCAACTTGATAAAAAAATTAAACGACTTAGGTCCAGTCGTGGTGGAGAGTATTTTTCCAATGAATTTGATCTGTTTTGTGCGGAACATGGTATAATCCATGAGAGGACGCCTCCCTACTCACCTCAGTTAAATGGGGTAGCCGAAAGAAAGAACCGAACTCTAACTGATATGGTTAACACCATGTTAGACACATCGGGTCTCTCCAAGGAATGGTGGGGGGAGGCGCTAATGACTACATGTCATGTCGTAAACCGAGTTCCCACAAAGCATAAGACCACGACTCCATTTGAGGAATGGGAAAGGAAAAGATTTAAACTCTCTTACCTATGTACTTGGGGTTGTTTGGCGAAAGTCAAAATACCAATTCCCACGAAGTGCAAGCTTGGACCAAAAACCGTGGATTGTGTTCTTCTGGGCTATGCTTTTCATAACATTGGCTATAGATTTTTGATAATAAAATCTGAGGTATCCGACATGCATGTTGGTATGATTATGGAGTCGAATGATGCAACTTTCTTTGAGGACATATTTCCTATGAAGGATATGTCGAGTTCATCAAATTGGGAGATACCTACTCCATCTAGTGAGGAATTCGCTGTAATTCCTGAACCCACCATTGCGATGGAACACATTGAGAATCCTATTAAGGGTGACAATGGAACTCCTGTGAGGAGTAAGAGACAGAGGACTGCAAAGTCTTTTGGTAATGATTTCATTGTGTACCTTGTGGATGACACACCCAGGACTATTTCAGAAGCCTATGCATCTCCTGATGCTGACTACTGGAAGGAAGCTGTTCATAGCGAGATGGATTCCATCTTAGCTAACGGTACCTGGGAGATCACTGACCGTCCTTATGGGTGCAAACCTGTAGGATTTAAGTGGGTGTTCAAGAAGAAGCTTAGACCTGATGATACGATTGAAAAGTACAAGGCACGACTTGTGGCCAAGGGTTATACCCAGAAAGAAGGTGAAGACTTCTTTGATACTTACTCACCCGTGGCTAGACTGACCACAATTCGGGTGCTACTATCACTGGCTACCTCACATGGTCTTCTCGTTCATCAAATGGACGTTAAGACGGCTTTCCTCAATGGAGAGTTGAAGGAGGAAATTTACATGGATCAGCCAGATGGTTTTGTAGTACCTGGTCAGGAAGGAAAGGTGTGCAAGTTATTGAAGTCTTTATATGGCCTTAAACAAGCTCCTAAGGAGTGTCATGAGCAGTTCGAAAGAAAATTAACTGTTGCCGGCTTTGTAGTAAACAATGGTGACAAGTGCGTGTACTATCACCATGGTGGGGGCGAAGAAGTTATTCTTTGTCTGTATGTCGATGACATACTGATCTTTGGAACCAAGGAGGTTAAGGATTTCTTATCCCGCTGTTTTGAGATGAAGGATCTAGGAGTAGCTGATGTTATCTTAAACATCAAGCTGTAGAGAGATGAGAATGGTGGAATCACACTGCTTCAGTCTCACTATGTGGAAAAGGTCTTGAATCGTTTTGGGTATAGCGACTGCACGCCTTCTCCAACTCCATATGATGCTAGTGTGTTGCTTGATACGTCTCCAACGTATCTATAATTTTTGATTGTTCCATGCTATATTATATTCTGTTTTGGATGTTAATGGGATTTATTATAGTCTTTTATATTATTTTTGGGACTAACCTATTAACCGGAGGCCCAGCACAAATTGCTATTTTTTTTGCCTATTTTAGTGTTTCACAGAAAAGAATATCAAACGGAGTCCAAACGGAATGAAACCTTCGGGAATGTGATTTTCGGAACAAACGTGATCCAGAGGACTTGGAGTCCACGTCAAGAAATCAACCAGGAGAGCATGAGGCAGGGGGTGCGCCTACCCCCTGGGCGCGCCCTCCACCCTCGTGGGGCTCATGTTGCTCCACTGACGTACTTCTTCCTCCTATATATACCTATGTACCCCCAAACTATCAGATATAGAGCCAAAAACCTAATTCCATCGCCGCAACCTTCTGTATCCGTGAGATCTCATCTTGGGGCCTTTTCCGGCGCTCCGCCGGAGGGGGCATTGATCACGGAGGGCTTCTACATCAACACCATAGCCTCTCCAATGATGTGTGAGTATTTTACCTCAGACCTTCGGGTCCATAGTTATTAGCTAGATGGCTTCTTCTCCCTCTTTGGATCTCAATACAAAGTTCTCCACGATTCTCGTGGAGATCTATTTATGATCAAGTTTATCTATGAACAATATTTGAATCTTCTCTGAATTCTTTTATGTATGATTGGTTATCTTTGCAAGTCTCTTTGAATTATCAGTTTGGTTTGGCCTACTAGATTGATCTTTCTTGCAATGGGAGAAGTGCTTAGCTTTGGGTTCAATCTTGCGGTGTCCTTTCCCAGTGACAGCAGGGTAGCAAGGCACGTATTGTATTGTTGCCATCGAGGATAACAAGATGGGGTTTATATCATATTGCATGAGTTTATCCCTCTACATCATGTCATCTTGCTTAAAGCGTTACTCTGTTTTTATGAACTTAATACTCTAGATGCATGCTGGATAGCGGTCGATGTGTGGAGTAATAGTAGTAGATGCAGGCAGGAGTCGGTCTACTTGTCACGGACGTGATGCCTATATACATGATCATACCTAGATATTCTCATAACTATGCTCAATTCTATCAATTGCTCAAAAGTAATTTGTTCACCCACCATAATACTTATGCTCTCGAGAGAAGCCACTAGTGAAACCTATGGCCCCCGGGTCTATTTTCCATCATATCAACTTCCAACACTTAGTTATTTCTTTTGCCTTTTATTTTACTTTGCATCTTTATTTCTATTTATCATAAAAATACCAAAAGTATTATCTTATCATATCTATCAGATCTCACTCTCGTAAGTGACCGTTGAGGGATTGACAACCCCTTATCATGTTGGTTGCGAGGTTCTTATTTGTTTGTGTAGGTGCAAGGGACTCGTGCGTGATCTCCTACTGGATTGATACCTTGGTTCTCAAAAACTGAGGGAAATACTTACGCTACTTTACTGCATCACCGTTTCCTCTTCCAGGGAAAACCAACGTAGTGCTCAAGAGGTAGCATTGCTTTGAAGGAATCAACGGATTGCTAGAGATCAACTGAGGTATTCTCAGATTATTGGCTCGCTTATGTATTTGGCGGTGCCACAAGGCCTGGCATCTCGTTTGCTATGAGCAAGCTGAGTCGGTTTGTGTCAAAACCGGGAGATGATAATTGGCATGCGCTTGAGAGAGTTATGCGCTATTTAAAAGGCACCGCGAGCTATGGGATTCACTACACCGGGTATCCAAGGGTACTGGAGGGTTATAGTGACTCAAACTGGATATCTGATGCTGATGAGATTAAGGCCACAAGTGGTTATGTTTTTAGACTTGGTGGTGGTGCTGTTTCTTGGAAGTCTTGCAAGCAGACCATCTAACGAGGTCAACTATGGAAGCAGAACTCACGACATTATACACTGCCACTATTGAAGCAGAGTGGCTTCGTGAGCTCTTGATGGACTTACCTATGGTTGAAAAACCAATACCCCCTATCCTGATGAACTGTGATAATCAAATTGTGATCATCAAGATAAACAGCTCTAAGGACAATATGAAGTCCTCAAGGCATGTGAAGAGGAGACTAAAATCTGTCAGAAAATTGAGGAACTCCGGAGTTATTACGTTGGATTATATCCAAACGTCGAAAAATTTGTCAGATCCCTTCACAAAGGGTTTATCACGTAACGTGCTAGATAATGCATCGACGGAGATGCCGCTTGAGTTGTCCATAGTGGTAACCCACTCTATGTGATCAGAGATCCCGTGAAGTAGAAGTGGGAGACAAGATGTTGGTCAGCTGGGAGGAGAGTATCCCTATATTAACTATCCCACTCCGTAAAGATGCAATACTCTCCTGATCTGCATGGCAGGTTGATACTTATCTTAATATGTTCCAAGTGGCTTATTCGGGTAAGCAGAGATGTTGTCATGCAGAACGTCTTCTGAGGAACACACCTATATGAATTTGACTATTAACGTTGCAGTCTGTGAGAATTGGGTGTTCTCTAATAAATTCATGAAAAGGCCCTGGAGTACGACATATACGCTCCACCTGCGGGGAAGCCTCGCGGCAGCCCAGTATCGGTCAAGAATTTGTGTGAAACTAGTCTTGCAGAAAACTTGTAGTTCAAGGCATAGTCCACTATTCAAGTTGTGATCTAGTGTAGCATAAATCTCTAAGTGGAAGTTCAACTTCACAGTCTCCACTAAGCACCGGTATATAAACAATGTTTTGGAACCAAATGGTGAGATGTGCCAATGAGACTTTGTGGGGGATTGTTGGAATTTGCTAGTGGGCTTTTGGCCCAAAGCCCAACTAAAATTCTGAAATTCTCTTATGCACACATGCGACTGGAGTGAGTGAGGGTAAAGTTTAGTCCCACCTCATAAGTTGAGAGAGAGAGAGTTGCACCTCTTTATAAGGTGAGCTCTTCTACCACTTGTATGAGTATGAGAAGAGGAGACTGATACGTCTCCAACGTATCTATAACTTTTGATTGTTCCATGCTATATTGTATCCTGTTTTAAACATTATTGGGCTTTATTATACACTTTTATATCATTTTTGGGACTAACCTATTAACCGGAGGCCCAGCCCAGAATTGTTGTTTTTTTGCCTATTTTAGGGTTTTGCAAGAAAATAATATCAAACGGAGTCCAAATGGAATGAAACCTTCGGGAACATGATTTTCGGAACGAACATGATCCAGGAGACTTGGACCCTACGTCAAGCAACGAACAGGGAGGCCACGAGGTAGGGGGGCGCGCAGGCGCGCCCCAGGCACGCCCTCCACCCTCGTGGGCCCCCTGTTGCTCCACCGACGTACTCCTTCCTCCTATATATACCTACGTACCCCCAAACTACCAGATACGGAGCCAAAACCCTAATTCCACCGCCGTAACTTTCTGTATCCACGAGATCCCATCTTGGGGCTTGTTCCGGAGCTCCACCGGAGGGGGCATCGATCACGGAGGGCTTCTACATCAATGCCATAGCCCCTCCGATGAAGTGTGAGTAGTTTACTTCAGACCTACGGGTCCATAGTTATTAGCTAGATGGCTTCTTCTCTCTTTTTGGATCTCAATACAATGTTCTCCCCCTCTCTTGTGGAGATCTATTCGATGTAATCTTCTTTTGCAGTGTGTTTGTTGAGACCGATGAACTGTGGGTTTATGATCAAGTTTATCTATGAACAATATTTGAATCTTCTCTGAATTCTTTTATGTATAACTAGTTATCTTTGCAAGTCTCTTCTAATTATCAGTTTGGTTTGGCCTACTAGATTGATCTTTCTTGCAATGGGAGAAGTGCTTAGCTTTGGGTTCAATCTTGCGGTGTCCTTTCCCAGTGACAGTAGGGGCAGCAAGGCACGTATTGTATTGTTGCCATCGAGGATAACAAGATGGGGTTTATATCATATTGCATGAGTTTATCCCTCTACATCATGTCATCTTGCTTAAAGTGTTACTCTGTTCTTATGAACTTAATACTCTAGATGCATGTTGGATAGCGGTCGATGTGTGGAGTAATAGTAGTAGATGCAGGCAGGAGTCGGTCTACTTGTCTCGGACGTGATGCCTATATACATGATCATACCTAGATATTCTAATAACTATGCTCAATTCTGTCAATTGCTCAACAGTAATTTGTTCACCCACCATAAATACTTATGCTCACGAGAGAAGCCACTAGTGAAACCTATGGCCCCCAGGTCTATTCTCAATTATATCAATCTTCCAATACTTAGTTATTTTTATTGCTTTCTATTTTACTTTGCATCTTTATCATAAAAATACCAAAAATATTATCTTATCATATCTATCAGATCTCACTCTCGTAAGTGACCGTGTAGGGATTGACAACCCCTTATCGCATTGGTTGCGAGGATTTATTTGTTTGTGTAGGTGCGAGGGACTCGCGCATGGCCTCTTACTGGATTGATACCTTGGTTCTCAAAAACTGAGGGAAATACTTACGCTGCTTTACTGCATCACCCTTTCCTCTTCAAGGGAAAACCAACGCAGTGCTCAAGAGGTAGCAAGAAGGATTCCTGTCACCCTTGCCGTTATTCGCCCTCTTTTCCGTTTGCTTTAATGTCTTACTTGGCTCGTTTGCTCGTTTGGTTGGAAAAGTTGTTTATTTATTACTGAACAGAGAACCTAAGATCTATGGATCCTCATCCGCTTGCTAATCTTTTTAAGCGATCCAATTATGATGAACCAATTGCTAGTGAGTTTTGTGCACTAGATTATCTTTATGATGTTTTGCTTGAAATTTGTGAATCTGAAAATTGCGATGAAGTACTTTATGAAGTGATTCACAATAGCTCTTTGAATGAAAAGCATGATTGCAATGATTTTACTATAAATTCTCTTGATGTCAATTGTGCTAATAATATGCAAAACCCTAAGCTTGGGAATGCTAGTTTTGCTATGTCTACTACTTGTTGCAATGATCATGATTGAGGTGATTCTTCTTTTGATCTTGAAAATTTATTAAAGCCCCATGATGAATATGAGATTGATAATAGTGTTTGCAATATTATTGAAAGTGGGTTTGGAAGAGTGTCAACTTTAGATCCCACATATTTGGAGAAATTTCAATCTTATGAAATTTTTGATAAAAGTGGGTTTGGAGAGGTCATGACTTTAGTTAATGTTAATCCCACTATTTTGGAAGAGTGTCAACTTTGCATGCATGTGGATCGTGTTGAAAATATTCTTTGTGATAGCTATTTTGTTGAATTTTCTTATGATCCCACATGTAATTATTATGAGAGAGGAAAATATGATTGTAGAAATTTTCATGTTACTAAATTACCTCTCATTATGTTGAGATTGCTATTGTTTCTTTCCGATTCCTTGCATATGCTAGTTTTTGCTTGATATGATAATTTGTTGCCTATGCATAGGAAGTATGTTAGACTTAGATGTGTTTGTCAAGTGTTTCATGGTGCTCTCGTTGTGCTTCAATTCTTGTCTTTCATGTGAGCATCATTAAAATTATCAATGCCTAGCTAGAGGCTTTAAAGAAAAGCGCTTGTTGGGAGACAACCCAATATTTTTACTTGCTATTATTCAATAAATAATTTATCTAGCCTCTGTTTTGGTTGTGTTTTTTTGTGTTTCATTAGTGTTCGTGCCAAGTAGAACCGTTGGGAAGACTTGGGGAAAGTCTTTTTAATCTTGCTGTAAAAAACAGAAACTTTAGTGCTCACGAGAACTGCTGTCATTTTTATTTAGAAAGTGATATTTAGTTAATTATTTTTGTAGATGATTAATAGATAAATTCCTCACGTCCAGAAATTTATTTTAGAATTTTTGGGGTTCCATATCTTGCGCTAGCTACAGATTACTACAGACTGTTCTGTTTTTGAGAGATTCTGTTTTTCTTGTGTTGTTTGCTTATTTTGATGAATCTATGGCTAGTAAAATAGTTTATAAACCATAGAGAAGTTGGAATACAGTAGGTTTAAAACCAATATAAATAGAGAATGAGTTCATTACAGTACCTTGAAGTGGTGTTTTGTTTTCTTTCGCTAACGGAGCTCACGAGATTTTCTACTTTAAGTTTTGTGTTGTGAAGTTTTCAAGTTTTGGGTAAAGATTTGATGGATTATGGAATAAGGAGTGGCAAGAGCCTAAGCTTGGGGATTCCCATGGCACCCCCAAGATGATCTAAGGACACCTCAAAGCCAAATCTTGGGGATGCCCTGGAAGGCATCCCCTCTTTCGTCTACTTCTATCGGTAACTTTACTTGGAGCTATATTTTTATTTACCACATGATATGTGTTTTGCTTGGAGCGTCTTGTATTTATTTGAGTCTTTATTTGTTAGTTTTCCACAATCATCCTTGCTGCACACACCTTTTTGAGAGAGACACTCATGATTCAGAGATTGTTAGAATAGTCTATGTGCTTCACTTATATCTTTTGAGTTATATAGTTTTTTCTCCAGTGCTTCACTTATATCTTTTAGAGCACGTTGGTAGATTTTTTTATAGAAACAATTGTTCTCTCATGCTTCACTTAGATTATTTTGAGAGTCCTACAAAACAACATGGTAATTTTCTTTAATTATTTGAGGCATTCAAGATTAATAAATAAATTTTTCTTATGAGTGTGTTGAATACTATGAGAAGTTTGAAACTTGATAATTGTTTTGAGATATGGAGATGGTGATATTAGAGTCGTGCTAGTTGAGTAGTTGTGAATTTGAGAAATACTTGTGTTAAAGTTTGTGATTCCCGTAGCATGCACGTATGGTGAACCGTTATGTTAAGAAGTCGGAGCATGATGTATTTATTGATTGTCTTCCTTATGAGTGGCGGTCGGGGACGAGCGATGGTCTTTTCCTACCAATCTATCCCCCTAGGAGCATGCGTGTAATACTTTGCCTTGATAACTTGTAGATTTTTGCAATAAGTATATGAGTTCTTTATGGCTAATGTTGAGTCCATGGATCATACGCACTCTCACCCTTCTACCGTTGCTAGCCTCTCTAATACCGCGCACCTTTCGCCGGTATCATACACACACCATATACCTTCCTCAATACAACCACCATACCTACCTATCATGGCATTTCCATAGCCATTTCGAGATATATTGCCATGCAACTTTCCACCATTCCTTTTACTATGATACGCTCCATCATTGTCATATTGCTTTGCATGATCATGTAGTTGACATTGTATTTGTGGCAAAGCCATCGTTCATAATTCTTTCATACATGTCACTCTTGATTCATTGCATATCCCGGTACACCGCTGGAGGCATTCACATAGAGTCATATGTTGTTCTAAGTATCGAGTTGTAATTGTTGAGTTGTAAGTAAATAAAAGTGTGATGATCATCATTTTTTAGAGCATTGTCCCAAGTGAGGAAAGGATGTGTCACAGCCCTAGAATACCTGAGTGGAATAGTTGCATCTGCACTCATGCATCATGTCCAAAATTTCTGAAAGTTGAATTGAGGTTTGTTGAAACCCTCAGAAACCAGTTCAAAAATAATTAACATTTAATTCTCATCAAATGGGTCCAAGGAAATGTTCCTGTTACTCTGTGAAAATATTGGTAGGAGGTAAAATTCAAACCAATATTTTTGGAGTCACAGAAATATTTATTTTGGGCATTTGAATTAAATCATAATATATTTGAATTGGCTTTATTTCTATTATAAAAGAAATACATGCCCAATAATTTTGGAAATTATTGTGGGGCTCTAGAATAATATCTCTAGTCCATACAATAATTTACAGAAGTAAATAAATTTGTTTAGTACCCCTACTAAATCAAAACAAACAGACAGAAAATAGAAAGCAGAAATAAAAGGAGAGAGAGAGGTTACCTGTGCAACTTACCTGGCACCCACCAACTAGCCCAGCTCCCCCGTGCTGGTCCAGCACTGTGCGGCCCAGCCCACTAGCCTCCCTGTCGGTGTCAAAACCGGTGGATCTCGGGTAGGGGGTCCCGAACTGTGCGTCTAGGCTGGATAGTAACAGGAGGCAGGGGACACGATGTTTTACCCAGGTTCGGGCCCTCTTGATGGAGGTAAAACTCTACGTCCTGCTTGATTAATATTGATGATATGGGTAGTACAAGAGTAGATCTACCACGGGATCAGAGAGGCTAAACCCTAGAAGCTAGCCTATGGTATGATTGTATGTTGTGATTGTTGTCCTACGGACTAAAACCCTTCGGTTTATATAGACACCGAAGAGGGTTAGGGTTACACAAGGTCGGTTACAAAGGAGGAGATATCCATATCCTATTGCCTAGCTTGCCTTCCACGCCAAGTAGAGTCCCATCCAGACACGAGACGAAGTCTTCAATCTTGTATCTTCATAGTCTAAAAGTCCAGCCAATGGAGATAGTCCGGCTATCCGGAGACCCCCTAATCCAGGACTCCCTCAGTAGCCCCTAAACCAAGCTTCAATGACGATGAGTCCGGCGCGCAGTATTGTCTTCGGCATTGCAAGGCGGGTTCCTTCTCCGAATACATCACAGAAGAACTTGAAAACGAGGATAGTGTCCGACCCTGCAAAATAAGTTCCACGTATCACCGTAGAGAGAATAATATTTTCGCAGATCTAATTTGCTGGCTTGTTTCGGCAGCATGACGTTATGTCATGGCCCGGTGATTATTCGAACTGTTGTCTTTAACCAGCCCCGCACATAATGCGAGGCAGTTTTTCGACACGTCTTGTCAAAGCAGAGATCGTGTCCCCTTATTACGGGATTCTCATCAATACGGGCGTGGGTAACCCAACCGCGCCATCAATTGCGGCGCTTGGGGGACAAGCGAGTTTTAACAGGCAAGTGGGGATGCTTAGCTTCGTCCGCCCATATAAAGGGATAAGGATTCACCTTTCTATCCATGCCTTCTTCCTCCCTTACTCATCCGTTTTTGCACACTCGAGCTCTAGTGCCCAAGTCCGCACTTCCCACCTCAACCTTCTCCAATCATGTCCGGAGAGGGAGGCAGGTGGATGGTCTCCTCTGTCACGGAGGGAGACATCAAGAAGCTGCGCGGAGCCGGATACTTAGCCGCGAACATCGCGCATCGGCTACCCGCTGTGGGGCAGATCGTCCCTACCCCGGAACCTCACAAGAGGGTAGTTTTCCTTCACCACTTCCTCCGCGGACTAGGGTTTCCTCTCCATCCATTCGTCCGTGGTCTCATGTTCTACTACGGGCTGGACTTTCATGATCTGGCCCCGAACTTCATCCTCGACATTTCGGCGTTCATCGTCATGTGTGAGGCTTTCCTCCGCATCCGGCCCCACTTCGGCCTGTGGTTAAAGACCTTCAATATCAAGCCGAAGGTAGTACGAGGCCAACAAGCAGAATGCGGCGGAGCCATGGTGGGCAAGATGCCCAACGTCATATGGCTCGAAGGCTCCTTCATGGAGACAATAAAGGGATGGCAATCGGCGTGGTTCTACATCACCGAGCCGCGCGACGCCAAATGGGCGGCAGCCCCCGAGTTTCGATCCGGATTCCCAACACGGCTCACTTCCTAGAAAGAGAAGGGCTTGTCGTGGGGTTTGTCGGTGTGAAAACCGGCAGATCTCGGGTAGGGGGTCCCGAACTGTGCGTCTAGGCCGGATGGTAACAGGAGGCAAGGGACACAAAGTTTTACCCAGGTTCGGGCCCTCTCGATGGAGGTAAAACCCTACGTCCTGCTTGATTAGTATTGATGATATGGGTAGTACAAGAGTAGATCTACCACGAGATCAGAGAGGCTAAACCCTAGAAGCTAGCCTATGGTATGATTATTGATGTGTATGTTGTCCTACGGACTAAAACCCCCCGGTTTATATAGACACCGAAGAGGGTTAGGGTTACATAGAGTCGGTTACAATGGTAGGAGATCTGAACATCCGTATCGCCAAGCTTGCCTTCCACGCCAAGGAAAGTCCCTTCCGGACACGGGACGGAGTCTTCAATCTTGTATCTTCATAGTCCAGGAGTTCGGCTGAAGGTATAGTTCGGCTATCCGAACACCCCCTAATCTAGGACTCCCTCAGTAGCCCCTGAACCAGGCTTCAACAACGACGAGTCCGGCGCGCAGATTGTCTTCGGCATTGCAAGACGGGTTCCTCCTCCAAGTACTTTATAGAAGATTTTAAACACAAAGATAGTGTCCGGCTCTGCAAAATAAGTTTTCCACATATTGCCATAGAGAGAATAATATTTACACAAATCTAATTTGTTGACGTATTCCGTAGTGTGACACACCACGGCCAAGCTTTTATCCGAGTCGTTTCATTATCCCACCTCAGCGCATCATGCGAGGTGGTTTCCTTGGCACGTCCTGTTAAAGCAGAGATCGTGTCCCCTTATTCCGGGATTCTCATCAATACGGGTGTGGGTAACCCAACCGCGCCTTTGATTACGGTGCTTGGAGATAAGCGAGTTTTACCAGGCTGGTGAGGACATGTAGTTGCGTCCACCCATATAAGGGGATAAGGACCCACCTTTTCACCCACGCCTTCTTCCTCCTTTGCCTATGTTGGGTAACGTAGCAATAATTCAAAATTTTCCTACGTGTCACCAAGATCAATCTATGGAGTCATCTAGCAATGAGGGAGGAGTGGATCTACATACCCTTGTAGATCGCGCGCGGAAGCGTTCAAGAGAACGGGGTTGATGGAGTCGTACTCGTCGTGATCCAAATCACCGATGATCCTAGCGCCGAACGGACGGCACCTCCGCGTTCAACACACGTACGGAGCAGCAACGTCTCCTCCTTCTTGATCCAGCAAGGGGGAGGAGAGGTTGATGGAGATCCAGCAGCATGACGGCGTGGTGGTGGAAGTAGCGGGATTCCAACAAGGCTTCGCCAAGCGCTTCGGGAGGAGGGAGATGTGTCACGGGAGGGAGAGAGAGGCGCCAGGGCTTAGATGGGGCTGACCTCCCTTCCCCCCACTATATATAGGGCCAAGGGAGAGGGGGGGGGGGCGCAGCCTTGGCCCTTCCTCCAAGGAAGGGTGCGGCTAGGGAGGAGTCCCTCCTCCCCAAGGCACCTAGGAGGTGCCTTCCCCCTTTAGGACTCTTCCTTTCCTTATCTCTTGGCGCATGGGCCTCTTGGGGCTGGTGCCCTTGGCCCATATAGGCCAAGGCGCACACCCCTACAGCCCATGTGGCCCCCCGGGGCAGGTGGCCCCACCCGGTGGACCCCTGGGACCCTTCCGGTTGTCCCGATACAATACCGGTGACCCCGAAACTTGTCCCGATGGCCGAAATAGCACTTCCTATATATAATTCTTTACCTCCGGATCATTCCGGAACTCCTCGTGATGTCCGGGATCTCATCCGGGACTCTGAACAACATTCGGGTTACCGCATACTAATATCTCTATAACCCTAGCGTCACCGAACCTTAAGTGTGTAGACCCTACGGGTTCGGGAGACACGTAGACATGACCGAGACGACTCTCCGGCCAATAACCAATAGCGGGATCTGGATACCCATGTTGGCTCCCACATGCTCCTCGATGATCTCATCGGATGAACCACGATGTCAAGGACTTAATCAATCCCGTATGCAATTCCCTTTGTCCATCGGTACGATACTTGCCCGAGATTCGATCGTCGGTATCCCGATACCTTGTTCAATCTCGTTACCGGCAAGTCTCTTTTACTCGTTCTGTAACACATCATCCCGTGATCAACTCCTTGATCACACTGTGCACATTATGATGATGTCCTACCGAGTGGGCCCAGAGGTACCTCTCCGTCACACGGAGTGACAAATCCCAGTCTCGATTCGTGCCAACCCAACAGACACTTTCGGAGATACCCGTAGTGCACCTTTATAGTCACCCAGTTACGTTGTGACATTTGGCACACCCAAAGTATTCCTACGGTATCTGGGAGTTGCACAATCTCATGGTCTAAGGAAATGATACTTGACATTAGAAAAGCTTTAGCATACGAACTACATGATCTTGTGCTAGGCTTAGGATTGGGTCTTGTCCATCACATCATTCTCCTAATGATGTGATCCCGTTATCAACGACATCCAATGTCCATGGTCAGGAAACCGTAACCATCTATTGATCAACGAGCTGGTCAACTAGAGGCTTACTAGGGACATGGTGTTGTCTATGTATCCACACATGTATCTGAGTTTCCTCTCAATACAATTCTAGCATGGATAATAAACGATTATCATGAACAAGGAAATATAATAATAATCAATTTATTATTGCCTCTAGGACATATTTCCAACAGTCTCCCACTTGCACTAGAGTCAATAATCTAGTTCACATCGATATGTGATTAACACTCAAGGTCACATCCCCATGTGACTAACACCCAAAGAGTTTACTAGAGTCAATAATCTAGTTCACATTTACCATGTGATTAACACTCGATGAGTTCTGGGTTTGATCATGTTATGCTTGTGAGAGAGGTTATTGTCAACGGGTCTGAACCTTTCAGATCCGTGTGTGCTTTACAAATCTCTATGTCATCTCCTAGATGCAGCTACCACGCAGCTATTCCAAATAACTGTTCTACTTTGAGCTATTCTAAATTGTTGCTCCATTATATGTATCCAGTATCTCTACTCAGAGCTATCCGGATAGGTGTTAAGCTGGCATCGACGTAACCCTTTACGACGAACTCTTTTACCACCTCCATAATCGAGAAAATTCCTTAGTCCACTAGTTACTAAGGATAACTTTGACCGCTGTCTTGTGATCCATTCTTCGATCACTCTTGTACCCCTTGACTGACTCATGGAAAGGCACATTTCAGGTGCGGTACACAGCATAGCATACTGTAGGGCCTATGTCTTCAGCATAGGGGACGACCTTCGTCCTTTCTCTCTATTCTGCCGTGGTCGAGCTTTAAGTCTTAACTTCATACCTTACAACTCAGGCAAGAACTCCTTCTTTGACTGATCCATCTTGAACACTTTCAAGATCATGTCAAGGTATGTGCTCATTTGAAAGTACTATTAATCATTTTGATCTATCCTTATAGATCTTGATGCTCAATGTTCAAGTAGCTTAATCCAGGCTTTCCATTGAAAAACACTTTCCAAATAACCCTATATGCTTTCCAGAAATTCTACGTCATTTCTGATCAACAATATGTCAACAACATATATTCATCAGAAATTCTATAGTGCTCCCACTCACTTCTTTGGAAATACAAGTTTCTCATAAACTTTGTATAAACCCAAAATCTTTGATCATCATCAAAGCATACATTCCAACTCCGAGATGCTTACTCCAGTCCCTAGAAGGATTGCTGGAGCTTTGCATACTTATTAGCATCTTTCAGGATTGACAAAACCTTCCGGTTGTATCACATACAACCTTTCCTCAAGAAAATCGTCGAGGAAACAATATTTTGACATCCTATCTGCAAGATTTCATAAATAATGCAGTAATCGCTAACATAATTCCAACAGACTCTTAGCATCTCTATGGGTGAGAAAGTCTCATCGTAGTCAACTCCTTGAACTTGTCGGAAAACATCTTAACGACAAGTCGAGCTTTCTTAATGGTGATACTTACCATCATTGTCCGTCTTCCTTTTAAAATCCATCTGTACTCAACAACCTTACGACCATCGAGCTGTTCCGCCAAAGTCTACACTTTGTTTTCATACATGGATCCTCTCTCGGATTTTATGGCCTCGAGCCATTTATCGGAATCCGGGCCCACCATCGCTTCTCCATAGCTCGTAGGTTTATTGTTGTCTAGCAACATAACTTCCAAGACAGGATTACGTACCACTCTGAATAGCACGCATCCTTGTCATCCCACGAGGTTTGGTAGTGACTTGATCTGAAGTTTCATGATCACTATCATAAGCTTCCACTTCAATTGGTGTAGGTGCCACAGGAACAACTCCCTGTGCCCTGCCACACTCTAGTTGAAGAGACGGTTCAATAACCTCATCAAGTCTCCACCATCCTCCCACTCAATTCTTTCGAGAGAAACTTTTCCTCGAGAAAGGACCCGATTCTAGAAACAATCCCTTATTGCTTTCGGATCCGAGACATGAGGTATACCCAACTGTTTTGGGTGTCCTATGAAGATGCATTTATCCGCTTTGGGTTCGAGCTTATCAGCCTGAAACTTTTTCACATAAGCGTCGCAGCCCCAAACCTTTTAAGGAATGACAGCTTAGGTTTCTCTAAACCATAGTTCATACGGTGTCATCTCATCGGAATTATGTGGTGCCCTATTTAAAGTGAAAGCGGTTGTCTCTAATGCCTAACCCATAAACTATCGTGGTAATTCGATAAGAGACATCATGGTATGCATCATATCCAATAGGGTGCAGTTATGATGTTCGGACACACCATCACACTATGGTGTTCCAGGCTGTATTAGTTGTGAAACAATTTCCACAATGTCTTAATTCTGTGCCAAACTCGTAATTCAGATATTCATCTCTATGATCATATCATAGATCTTTTATCCTCTTGTCACGACGATCTTTCAACTTCACCCTGAAATTACTTGAACCTTTCAATAATTCAGACTCATGATTCATCAAGTAAATATACTCAACATCTACGCAAATCATCTGTGAAGTAAGAACATAACGATATCCACTACATGCCTCAGCACTCATTGGACTGCACACATCAAAATGTATTACTTCCAACAAGTTGCTTTCTAGTTCCATTTTACTGAAAACGAGGCTTTCAGTCATCTTGCCCATGTGGTATGATTTGCATGTCTCAAGTGATTCAAAACCAAGTGAGTCCAAACGGTCCATTTGCATGGAGTTTCTTCATGCATATACACCAATAGACATGGTTCGCATGTCTCAAACTTTTCAAAAATGAGTGAGCCCAAAGATCCATCAACATGGAGCTTCTTCATGCGTTTTATACCGATATGACTTACGTGGCAGTGCCACAAGTAGGTGGTACTATCATTACTATCTTTTGGCATGAACATGTGTATCACTACGATCGAGATTCAATAAACCATTCATTTTAGGTGCAAGACCATTGAAGGTATTATTCAAATAAACAGAGTAACCGTTATTCTCCTTAAATGAATAACCGTATTGCGATAGACATAATCCAATCATGTCTATGCTCAACGCAAACACCAATCTCGATGGTAGAGGGAGCGTGCGATGCTTGATCATATCAACATTGGAAACACTTCCAACACATATCGTCAGCTCACCTTTAGCTAGTCTCCGTTTATTCCGTAGCTTTTATTTCGAGTTACTAACACTTAGCAACCGAACCGGTATCTAATACCCTGGTGCTACTAGGAGTACTAGTAAAGTACACATCAACACAATGTATATCCAATATACTTCTATCGACCTTGCCAGCCTTCTAATCTACCAAGTATCTAGGGTAATTCTGCTCCAGTGGCTGTTCCCCTTATTACAGAAGCACTTAGTCTCGGGTTTGGGTTCAACCTTGGGTTTCTTCACTAGAGCAGCAGCTGATTTGCCGTTTCATGAAGTATCCCTTCTTGCCCTTGCCCTTCTTGAAACTAGTGGTTTCACCAACCATCAACAATTGATGCTCCTTCTTGATTTCTACTTTGTGGTGTCAAACATCGCGAATATCTCAAGGATCATCATATATGTCCCTGATGTATTATAGTTCATCACGAAGCTCTAGCAGCTTGGTGGTAATGACTTCGGAGAAACATCACTATCTCATCTGGAAGATCAACTCCCACTTGATTCAAATGATTGTTGTACTCAGACAATCTGAGCACAAGCTCAACAATTGAGCTTTTCTCCTTAGTTTGCAGGCTAAGAAAATCGTCGGAGGTCTTATACCTCTTGACGTGGGCACGAGCCTGAAATCCCAATTTCAGCCCTCGAAACATCTCATATGTTTCGCGATGTTTCAAAATGTCTTTGGTGCCTCAATTCTAAACCATTTAGCATTACGCACTAAACTATCATGTAGTCATCAAAACGTGTATGTCAGATGTTCGCAACATCCACAGACGACGTTCGAGGTTCAGCACACTGAGCGGTGCATTAAGGACATAAGCCTTCTAAGAAGCAATGAGGACAATCCTCAGTTTACGGACCTAGTCCGCATAATTGTTACTATCAACTTTCAACTAATTTTTCTCTAGGAAAATATTTAAACAGTAGAACTAAAGCGCGAGCTACGACATAATTTGCGAAGACCTTTTGACTATGTCCAGGATAATTAAGTTCATCTTATGAACTCCCACTCAGATAGACATCCCTCTAGTCATCTAAGTGATTACATGATCCGAGTCAACTAGGCCGTGTCCGATCATCACGTGAGACGGACTAGTCAACATCGGTGAACATCTTCATGTTGATCGTATCTACTATACGACTCATGCTCGACCTTTCGGTCTCTTGTGTTCCGAGGCCATGTCTGTACATGCTAGGCTCATCAAGTCAACCTAAGTGTCTGCATGTGTAAATCTGTCTTACACCCGTTGTATGTGAACGTTCGAATCTATCACACCCGATCATCACGTGGTGCTTAGAAACGAACGAACTGTCGCAACGGTGCATAGTTAGGGGGAACACTTTCTTGAAATTTTAACGAGGGATCATCTTATTTACTACCGTCGTTCTAAGCAAATAAGATGTATAAACATGATAAACATCACATGCAATCAAATAGTGACATGATATGGCCAATATCATATTGCTCCTTTTGATCTCCATCTTCGGGGATCCATGATCATCATCGTCACCGGCATGACACCATGATCATGATCTCTATCATCGTGTCTTCATGAAGTTGTCTCGCCAACTATTACTTCTACTTCTACAGCTAACGGTTAGCAATAAAGTAAAGTAAATACATGACGTTTAAGTTGACACGCAGGTCATAAATAAATAAAGACAACTCCTATGGCTCCTGTCGGTTGTCATACTCATCGAAATGCAAGTCGTGATTCCTATTACAAGAACATGATCAATCTCATACATCACATATATCATTCATCACATCCTTTTGGCCATATCACATCACATAGCATACCCTGCAAGAACAAGTTAGACGTCCTCTAATTGTTGTTTGCATGTTTTACGTGGCTGCTATGGGTTTCTAGCAAGAATGTTTCTTACCTACACAAAACCACAACATGATATGCCAATTGCTATTTACCCTTCATAAGGACCCTTTTCATCGAATCTGTTCCGACTAAAGTGGGAGAGATAGACACCCGCTAGCTACCTTATGCAACTAGTGCATGTCAGTCGGTGGAACCAGTCTCACGTAAGAGTATGTGTAAGGTCGGTCCGGGCCGCTTCATCCCACGATGCCGTCGAAACAAGATTGGACTAGTAACGGTAAGCATATTGAACAAAATCAATGTCCACAACTACTTTGTGTTCTACTCGTGCATAGAATCTACGCAATAGACCTAGCTCTGATAGCACTGTTGGGTAACGTAGCAATAATTCAAAATTTTCCTACGTGTCACTAAGATCAATCTATGGAGTCATCTAGCAACGAGGGAGGAGTGGATCTACATACCCTTGTAGATCGCGCGCGGAAGCGTTCGAGAGAACGGGGTTGATGGAGTCGTACTCGTCGTGATCCAAATCACCGATGATCCTAGCGCCGAACGGACGGCACCTCCGCGTTCAACACACGTACGGAGCAGCGACGTCTCCTCCTTCTTGATCCAGCAAGGGGGAGGAGAGGTTGATGGAGATCCAGCAGCACGACGGCGTGGTGGTGGAAGTAGCGGGATTCCAACAGGGCTTCGCCAAGCGCTGCGGGAGGAGGGAGATGTGTCACGGGAGGGAGAGGGAGGCGCCAGGGCTTAGGTGGGGCTGCCCTCCCTTCCCCCCACTATATATAGGGCCAAGGGAGAGGGGGGGCACAGCCTTGGCCCTTCCTACAAGGAAGGGTGCGGCTAGGGAGGAGTCCCTCCTCCCCAAGGCACCTAGGAGGTGCCTTCCCCCTTTAGGACTCTTCCTTTCCTTATCTCTTGGCACATGGGCCTCTTGGGGCTGGTGCCCTTGGCCCATATAGGCCAAGGCGCACACCCCTACAGCCCATGTGCCCCCCCGGGGCAGGTGGCCCCACCCGGTGGACCCCCGGGACCCTTCCGGTGGTCCCGGTACAATACCGGTGACCCCGAAACTTGTCCCGATGGCCGAAATAGCACTTCCTATATATAATTCTTTACCTCCGGACCATTCCAGAACTCCTCATGACGTCCGAGATCTCATCCGGGACTCCAAACAACATTCGGGTTACCGCATACTAATATCTCTATAACCCTAGCATCACCGAACCTTAAGTGTGTAGACCCTATGGGTTCGGGAGACACGTAGACATGACCGAGACGACTCTCCGGCCAATAACCAACAGCGGGATCTAGATACCCATGTTGGCTCCCACATGCTCCTCGATGATCTCATCGAATGAACCACGATGTCAAGGACTTAATCAATCCCGTATGCAATTCCCTTTGTCCATCGGTACGATACTTGCCCGAGATTCGATCATCGGTATCCCGATACCTTGTTCAATCTCGTTACCGGCAAGTCTCTTTTACTCGTTTAGTAACACATCATCCCGTGATCAACTCCTTGATCACACTGTGCACATTATGATGATGTCCTACCGAGTGGGCCCAGAGATACCTCTCCGTCACACGGAGTGACAAATCCCAGTCTCGATTCGTGCCAACCCAATAGACACTTTCGGAGATACCCGTAGTGCACCTTTATAGTCACCCAGTTACGTTGTGATGTTTGGCACACCCAAAGTATTCCTACAGTATCCGGGAGTTGCACAATCTCATGGTCTAAGGAAATGATACTTGACATTAGAAAAGCTTTAGCATACGAACTACATGATCTTGTGCTAGGCTTAGGATTGGGTCTTGTCCATCACATCATTCTCCTAATGATGTGATCCCGTTATCAACGACATCCAATGTCCATCGTCAGGAAACCGTAACCATCTATTGATCAACGAGCTAGTCAACTAGAGGCTTACTAGGGACATGGTGTTGTCTATGTATCCACACATGTATCTGAGTTTCCTCTCAATACAATTCTAGCATGGATAATAAACGATTATCATGAACAAGGAAATATAATAATAATCAATTTATTATTGCCTCTAGGGCATATTTCCAACAACCTATCCATTCTTGCGCACTCGAGCTCCAGCTCCCAAGTCTGCACTACCACCTCAACCTTCTCCAGTCATGTCCGGAGCGGGAGGCAAGTGGATGGTCTCCTCCGTCACGGAGGGACACATCAAAAAGCTGAGGAAGGCCGGATATCTAGCTAGCGACATCGCGCACCGGCTTCCCGAAAAGGGGCAGCTCATCCCCACTGCTAGGCCCCATGAGAGGGTGGTATTCCTCCCCCATTTCCTCTGCGGACTGGGCTTCCCTCTGCATCCATTTGTCCGGGGGCTCATGTTCTACTACGGCCTGGATTTCCACGATCTGGCCCCGAACTTCGTCCTCAACATCTCGGCGTTTATCATCGTGTGCGAGGCGTTCCTCCGCATCCGCCCCCATTTCGGCCTATGGCTTAAGACTTTCAACGTCAAGCCAAAGGTGGTGCACGGCAGCCAGGCGGAGTGCGGCGGTGCCATGGTTGGCAAGATGGCCAACGTACTGTGCCTCGAGGGCTCCTTTGTGGAGACCCTGAAGGGGTGGCAATCATGGTGGTTTTACATCACTGAGCCGCGCGGTGCCGAATGGGTCGCGCCCCCCGAGTTCCGGTCCGGACCCCCAACACGGCTCACGTCCTAGAAAGAGACGGGCCTGTCGTGGGGTAAAAAAGGAGAGCTGACCAGACTCCAAACATGCGTCAAAACCCTGGTGGACAAGAAGCTCAAACTTGTCAACGTAGTCCAGGTTATGCTCATCCACTTGGTCCTCCCATGCCAACAACGGGCTTTCAACCTGTGGGACTTCGACCCGGCGCGGCACTAGACTCTGAACAGGCTCTTCGACACGACGTACGAAGATGCCTGGAAGGTGCTTTTCAAGGGCGCCGAGGCTCTCGCATCCGCTACTGAGGATCACGGATTCAGTGCGCAGCGTCACGCTCTCTTGGTAAGCTGTTTTTTCCTTTTACAGGGTGTCATTTTTCATAGTTTGACTCTATGCGGGATCTAACTCCCTTACCTTTGACAGGATTGGCAGGTGACGTCCGGACAGATCAACTGTCCGGCTCCTTTGCCCGAAGGTCCAGCGGACGCTCACTTGGCGAAGCTGCTGGTTCCGGCACCCTATGTGGTGCTGGAGAAGAAGGTCAAGAAGAAGGCCACGGGGACTCGAAAGAGTGCCTGATGCCCGAAGGTGTCGGATTCATCATCCGACCAATCCAAGACGCACTCCTCCCGTGAAGACGAGGAGGAGGAAGAAGAGACCCCTCCCCCTCCAGGGGGGAAGGGAAGAAAAGGAAGGCCGACCCAACTGGGGAGGCCGAAGGGTCCAAGAAGGGGAAGACCCTTCCTCTGGACTGCTGCACCGACGCCGACGGCGGCGGAGAGGAGTGGGCGCCTAGGGCCAAGCCCCTGGCAAAATCGTAAGTATCCGGATACCAGAGTAATTCATAGTATTCATTTACAGCTTTCCCTTACGTCGAATATGTTTATGCAGCCCACCCAAAGACCGGCTCGACGCGTCGTCGAGCGGCTCATTGGACTCGTCGGATGTGAACTCGCTTCCGACGGCTTCCTTCCCCCGCCCTACGGACGACACCGAAGTGTTGTCCCAACAGGTTCCAAGCCGGGAGGAGGTGGTCCTGGAGGCGTCGCAAGGCGGCCTCCCGGACTCCAGGAGTAAAGGGGATGAAACCCCCCAGGGCTCCAAGTCCGGCTCTAGGCCAGACACCACTCCGGAACCTTCAAAGGTTCCAGAGTCCGGTGGGGGACCTCCTTCCAAGAGGAGCAAGTCCATCGTGCCGGCGGCCCCCATTCAACTGGAGGCGCCAGACAATATGTTGGAGGCGCTCCAAGGCGCCTCCATCGACGAAGGAGACCGCACTATTATGAGTGCGGTGATCCAGAAGGGTCAGTCCGCCAAGAGCGGACTGACTGAAGCTTGTACTAGCCTTTTGACAGGCTTTGAGGTAAGTAAAGAATGTGTAAATAATAGTACCGCATAGACAGTAGCCCCTGATGCTCTGTTTGGCGTTCGGGAAGAAAAGCCGAATAGAGGATCAAATATAATTCGCAGGAGTCTAACAAAAATGAGTCAATATGCATGTGCAGGCTACCTTGCTTGCGTCTGCTGCACTGACTGCGGAAGTGGACACGCTAAAGCAGGACCTCGAAAGGTCCGAGCAAGAGCTCGAGCATGCCAAGAAGCAGCTCGAGGACAATGAAGGTAAGAAATACCTTGTTAAAAAAATATATAAAAAAGGTGCACTTGCAAAAAATGACAGGATTATCGTGGCTATTGTAGGGGCCACGTCTGAGGTGGCGACCCTTAAGCAAGCGCTGGACGAGGCCGAGAAGAATTCGGCCTCGGAGCGCACCGAGCGGGAGAAGTATGAGGCTGAGGTTGGCAAGGTGTGGCAAGAGCTCCAGGCTCTCATGGAAAAACATGAGAGTTTGGAGCGTGACTCGAAGACGCAAGCGTCCGAGCTTGCGGTGGCTATTGAAAATGCCAAATCTGCCAAGGCCAAATCCCAGAAGACCCTCCAGGAGTTGGATGAGGTGAAGAAGATAGCGGCGGGTAAGGCATTCTTTATGCAAAGTAAACACATAAACGTGAGTTACTTGATACTTACCCGAATCCGGAGCTCTCTAGGGGCATTTGCAGATCTTCCCCGGAGTGTATCCGATGCCGCCGCATTCTATCGAGCCGAGGAGGGCAGCTCGACGGAGAAGGTGTTCTGGTCTCAGTATGCTGAGGCCGGACACCCCGTGCCCCTGAGCGACCAGCTGAAGCAACTGGTCGAGCTCCACAAGGCGGCCGAACAGGCCATGAAGGGCCTCCTAGTTCGGCTGTGGCCTGGAGAGGCTCTGCCTGGGAGCTATTTCGGGCTGGTGCGGCGGCTGGTGGAGGCCTGTCCAAGGCTCGAAGTCATCAAGCGCTCCGTCTGTATTGAAGGTGCCCGTAGGGCCTTTGCCCGTGCTAAGGTGCACTGGGGCAGGCTAGATGCGGAGAAGCTTGTGAAGGACGGGCCACCAGCGGGGAAAGAGCATCGCAAGCCCGAAAATTACTATAAGGATGTTCTGAAGGGTGCCCGCCTTGTGGCGGATGAATGTACTAGGGATGTAATTTTTGAGTAAAACTCGCTCGTGTTTGTCCTGTGCGCTGAAAACTTGTTCATATGCGCTGAGCAATGCTGCTTGAATTTAAAATATTACCTTCTGTGCGGCTGTTTATCAATACTGAGAGATGGCGAGTCGTCGGCTTCTGCCCCCTTGCCGCTAGTGCTGGGGTGTTCGGGGATAAACCTGGGCGCTCTTTTTCCCATATTTGGGTCCTTCGAGGGAGGCGCTCAGCCCAACGAACGAGGCAATCGGACTATAATGCGTGAACACTCTCACTTAGCCATAGAATTCTATAATTTTAAATTTCGGCGAAGCCCCTAGTATTCGGAAGACCGAGTTCGGGGCGCTATCCACGCCTTGGCCGGACAGAGCCGACTCCTCGCCCTAAGCGGCATAAGTCTTTAGGGACTCGAAAAAACCTCTCGAACAGCGACCAGCTCTCGCTTCATCATGACAGTCAGTTTTAGCTTTCTCCACTGAGGTGCTCGGCCCAGCTCAACTGGGGCACAATCGCAGTGGTTCTCCTAGTGCTACCTTAGCCGATATAGCGGAACGTAAGGCACCAAAACATAGGAGCCGGGCAAACCCAACTATTGACCCAAGACATGATTCGGAGCCGATGCATATAGTGCTATAAGTTCGGGGTGCCGCACTTGTGAAAGTGTTCGGACTTCTCACACCATATTGAGGGGTGCTAAAAGCCCCTGGCGTATTTTGGCCGTACCAAGTTGTACGGGTGCAACATGTCGTTAAGGAACATTTATTTATAAAAAGATAAGGCAAAAAATAGACAAAAGCTATGCATTGTTTATTAAAAATAGCTGCGATCAAAGCAGAACGATACAAGTAATGCGATAAAGGATAAGTTGGACTATTTAACATGTCTGCTCCAGGGGCAAGCTGCGGAATAGTATGCGAAACAGGTATACTGCTCGTGATAGAGACCACCTGGGATTTCCGTAATGCGGCATGGCTTGTCTGCTTCCCTGGTCCTTGCATCGTTTGTGCGGCAATTGAACTGCCGAACAGGCCTTCCGAAGAGTAGAGTCCTGGAAGTAAGAGAAAAGTAAAAAAATCGGCAGCCCCTGGTGCGGTTTAAGCCGTGTTTTGGGCGTGCCGTGGTGGTGCCCCTCCCCCTATGCCCATGGTATTTCCAGAGCGTAGTTATGGACGCGAAGTACTGGCGTCGCCTTTTTGCGAGGGTTGGGGTTGGGGCCGCATTGCTACGCCTGCTCGGAACGTGCCAGGCGGTCTTGTTGTAGGTTACTCCGGGCGCGCTTGACGGTGTCCGGACGTTTAATGGTCGGACTGGAGAACTGCCTGGAGAGGCTGCTTTGTACTTCCGCTGCAAGGGCCTCCGTGTGCTCCTCCGTTCGGAGGGAGCGTTCGGTGTTTCCATTGACCGTAATTACTCCACGAGGGCCTGGCATCTTGAGCTTAAGGTATGCGTAGTGCGGTACCGCATTGAATTTGGCGAATGCGGTTCGTCCGAGCAGTGCATGATAGCCACTGCGGAATGGGACTATGTCGAAGATCAATTCCTCGCTTCGGAAATTATCCGGGGATCCGAAGACCACTTCAAGTGTGACTGAGCCTGTACAGTTGGCCTCTACACCTGGTATTACGCCTTTAAAGGTCGTTTTGGTGGGCTTAATCCTCGAGGGATCGATGCCCATTTTTCGCACTGTATCCTGGTAAAGCAGGTTCAGGCTGCTGCCGCCGTCCATGAGGACTCTAGTGAGATGAAATCCGTCAATAATTGGGTCTAGAACCAATGCGGCAAATCCGCCATGACGGATGCTAGTGGGATGGTCTCTTCGATCAAAGGTGATCGGGCAGGAGGACCATGGGTTGAACTTTGGGGCGACTGGCTCTACCGCGTATACGTCCCTTAACGCGCGCTTCCGCTCCCTTTTGGGGACGTGGGTGGCGTATATCATGTTCACCGTCCGCACTTGTGGGGGAAAACCCTTCTGTCCATTGTTGTTCGGCGGCCGGGGCTCCTCGTCGTCATCGCTATGCAGCCCCTTGTCTTCATTGTCGGCGCTTAACTTGCCTGCCTGCTTGAACACCCAACAATCCCTGTTGGTGTGATTGGCCGGCTTTTCGGGGGTGCCATGTATTTGGCACAAGCGGTCGAGTATTCGGTCCAAGCTGGACGGGCCCCTAGGATTCCTTTTGAATGGCTTCTTCCGCTGACCGGATTAAGAGCCTCTGAATCCGGCATTAACTGCCGTATCCTCAGCATTGTCGCCGTTAATGCGGCGCTTCTGCTTGTTGCGACGCGACCTGCCACTAATGTCCCTGGTGTCCGAACTACCAGGGTTCTTGGTCATATTGTTGCTATGAGCAAGCCAGCTGTCTTCTCCCGCGCAAAAGCGGGTCATGAGTGTCGTGAGTGCTGCCATAGATTTCGGCTTTTCCTGTCCGAGGTGCCGGGCCAGCCACTCGTCACGGATATTGTGCTTGAAGGCTGCTAGGGCCTCAGCGTCTGTACAGTAGACTATTTGATTTTTCTTTGTTAGGAACCGTGTCCAGAATTGTCTGACCAATTCCTCTGGCTGCTGATTACGTGACTTAGGTCATCAGCGTCTGGGGGTCGCACATAAGTGCCCTGGAAATTGTCGAGGAATGCGGCTTCCAGGTCCTCCCAACAACTGATTGACCCTATTGACAAGCTATTGAGCCAATGCCGAGCTAGTCCTTTAAGCTTGAGTGGGAGGTATTTGATGGTGTGAAAATCGTCGCCGCGGGCCATGTGGATATGAAGGAGATAATCCTCGATCCATACCGCAGGGTCTGTTGTGCCATCATATGATTCGATGTTTACGGGTTTGAAACCCTCGGGGATTTGATGATCCATTATTTCGTCTGTAAAGCACAGTGGGTGTGCGGCGCCTCTGTACTGGGCGATATCATGACGTAGCTCCAATGAGCTTTGTCTACTGTGTTCGGCCCTGCCGAATGTGTGGCCGGCGTGACGGTTACCGTCTCGAGCCGTGGGGTGCCCACACGATCTGTAGATCGATCGTGTTTGCCTTGCCTTGTCCTCCAACATGTCTCGTAAGTCCGGCGCATATTCCCGTGCCTTGGTACGGGGTGCGGCTTGAGTGGAGGGCGGGAGGCCTCTCTGTCGCGGCCACGAGGTGGCCGTTCGGCCGCATCAAGTGCTTCCTCCTCTAATCGGGGTAGCAACCTGTGCTTTGGGTAACTCTTGGAGGGGCGTTCGAGTTTATGCTCTTCGGCCGCAAGGACTTCAGTCCATCTGTCAACCAGCAAATCTTGATCAGCTCTGAGCTGTTGCTGTTTTTTCTTGAGCCTTCTTGCCGTGGCGATAAGCCTGCGTTGGAAACGCTTTTGCTCAACGGGATCCTCTCGCATGACGAATTCGTCGTCGTCGAGGCTTGCCTCGTCTTCGGAGGGAGGCATATAATTATCGTCCTCAACCTCTCTGCCTGCCGCTCTCTCATGAGGGATGGTTTCTCCATCCTCCTGTGCTAAACCTTGCTGGAGGGGGTTTTCTTCGGCACTCTCCGGAGTATTATTATCTCCCGTGCTGGAATCACCGTTCTTGTGTTGGCGGGATTTTGAGCAGCGCCGCTGACGCCGGCGCTTGGGCTGTTTCTCGGAGGGGTCATCCTCCGCCGTTCCATCGCCCTCTCCCTCTTTTGGGGTGTCCACCATGTATATGTCATATGACGAGGTGGCTTTCCAGGGCCTAGTAGGCGCTGGTTTTTCATCATCTCCTTCATCGGCGTCCATACCGTCGATGTCTTCGGAGTCGAAGTCGAGCATGTCGGTTAATCATCGACAGTGGCTACAAAGTGGGTGGTGGGTGGGTTTTGAATTTCTTCATCGTCCGTACCCCAACCTTGCTGACCGTAGTCCGGCCAAGGCTCTCCTGATAAAGAGAGAGACTTCAGTGACTTCAGGATATCGCCAAAAGGCGAGTGCTGAAAGACGTCCGCGGCCGTGAACTCCATGATCGGCGCCCAATCGGATTCGATCGGCAGGGGCGCGGAGGGTTCGGAGTCCGGAGAAGAATCCGGCTCCATGGAGTCACGAGTCTCGCAGAGTACGGGGCTGGTGTTCGGCTCAACCGCCGTTGGGATCACAGCCCCCAAGGTGGCGTCCAACCGCCCATCCTCGATCGGCGTGGTTGGCTCCGAACTAAGGGTCGGAGCCGATGCGGGTGCGGCCTCCAGGGCACTGTTCGGCGGCAGAGCTAGATCATGCTCGTCGTGATAGTGCGGCGCGCTCGGCGGTGGTTCGAATCCGTCGAGGATCAAGTCCCCGTGGATGTCAGCCGTGTAGTTTAAACTTCCGAATCTGACCTGACGGCCAGGGGCGTAGCTTTCGATCTGCTCTAGATGGCCAAGTGAATTGGCCTGCAGTGTGAAGATGCCAAAGACGAAGATCTGTCCGGGGAGGAAGGTCTCACCCTGGACTGCATCGCCATTGATGATCGTAGGAGCCATCGGGCCTGACGGTGATGGCACAGAGGAACTCTCAATGAAAGCACCAATGTCGGTGTCAAAACCGGCGGATCTCGGGTAGGGGTCCCGAACTGTGCGTCTAGGCCGGATGGTAACAGGAGGCAAGGGACACGAAGTTTTACCCAGTTTCGGGCCCTCTCGATGGAGGTAAAACCCTACGTCCTGCTTGATTAATATTGATGATATGGGTAGTACAAGAGTAGATCTACCATGAGATTAGAGAGGCTAAACCCTAGAAGCTAGCCTATGGTATGATTATTGATGTGTATGTTGTCCTACGGACTAAAACCCCCCGGTTTATATAGACACCGGAGAGGGTTAGGGTTACATAGAGTCAGTTACAATGGTAGGAGATCTGAACATCCATATCACCAAGCTTGCCTTCCACGCCAAGGAAAGTCCCTTCCGGACACGGGACGGAGTCTTCAATCTTGTATCTTCATAGTCCAGGAGTCCGGCTGAAGGTATAGTTCGGCTATCCGAACACCCCCTAATCCAGGACTCCCTCAGGGTTCATCGGTGGAGCTGGATGGACTCCAGAAATGTATCTGGAGTATGGTGAGCAAGAAGCTCAAGCTTGTCAACATAGTCCAAGTTATGCTCATCGGCCGGATCCTCTCGTGCCAACAACGGGAGTTTACCTTGTGGGAGTTCGACCCGGCCCAGCACCAGACTCTGAGCGAGCTCTTCGATACGATGCACAAGGACGTCTTGAAGGTGTTGTTCAAGGGCGCCGAGGTCCCTCCTTCTCTCGCTGAGGACCGCGGACTAAGCGCAGAGCGTCTAGCATGTTCGGTGAGTTCAATACGTCCTGTAGGACATTTATTTTCCCTAGCTTAATTATGCGCGGGGTCTAATCTCCATGCCTTTGATAGGACTGGGTGGAGATGTCGGGGCAGATTAACTGTCCGGCCCCTTTGCCCGAAGACACTGCGAGCGCTCTCCTGATGGAGATGCTGGCTCCGGCTCCTTACAAGGTGCCGGAGAAGACCAAGAAGGCCAAGGGAACCCGAAAGAGTTCCCGGCGCCAGGTGTTATCGGACTCATCATCCGATAACTCTGCGGCACACTCTTCTCCCGAAGACGAGGAGGAAGAAGAAGATGCTCCCCCTCCAGGCGGGGGAGACAAGAAAAGGAAGGCCGCCCCAACTGGGGAGGCCGAAGGGTCCAAGAAGGGGAGGACTCTCCTTCTGGACAATTCCACCGCCGCCGACGAGGGCGAAGATGAGTGGTTGCCCCGGGCCAAGCCCCCGGGGAGACCGTAAGTATTCGGATACCAGAGTAACTCATAGCATTCCTTTGTCGGACTGCTTTCCCTAACGCCGAACATGATTATGCAGGCCGCCGCGAACCAGCATCGATGTATCATCGGACGTTTCCCTGGACTCGTCGGACATGGATAGAGATCCAGTCCCGACCGCCACCTCCCCTCATCCTGCTGACGACACCGAGGTGCTATCTCAAGAGGCACCGGGTCGAGGGGAGACAGTCCTGGAGGCGCCTCAAGGCGACCTTCCGGACTCCGGGAGCCGCGGGGACGGGCCCCCCGGGAGCTCCGAGTTCGGCCCTCAGCCGAACACCGCACCAGACCCTCCAGCGGTTCCGGGCTCGGGCAGGCGGCCTCCTTCTAAGAGGGGCAAGACGCCTGTGCCGGTGACCTCTGTCCATCCAGAGGCACCGGACAATCTGCTGGAAGCGCTTCGCAGCGCTTCCATCGACGAGGAGCACCGCACTATCATGAGTGCGGTGATCCAGAAGGTTCAGTCCTCCAAGAGCGGATTGACTGAAGCCTGTGCCAGCCTTCTAACAGGATTTGAGGTAAGTGTTTTAAAATGTAGTAGAAATATTACTGCATAGACAGTAGCCCCTGATGCTTTGTTCGGTGTTCACAAAGAAAAGCCGAACAGAGGATCAAATAATATCGCAGGAGTCTAATATAAGTATGTCAATATGCATATGCAGGCTTCGCTGCTGGCGTCCGCCGCACTGACTGCGGAGGTCGCCGTACTGAAGCAGGACCTCGAGGGGTCCAGGAAAGAGCTCGGCCTTGCCAAGAGGCAGCTTGAGGAGAACAAGGGTAAGTAATACCCTGTCTATAGATATGTATATATAAAAAAGGACGCGATTGCAAAAATGACAGGATCATTGTATGTTTGCCAGGGGCCACGATCGAGGTGGCGACCCTGAAGCAAGCGCTAACCAAGGCCGAAGATAAAGCGGCCAAGGAGCGCACCGAGCGAGAGAAGCACGAGGCTCGGGTGGGCGAGGTGCAGAAAGAGCTCCAGGCTCTCGTGGCGAAGCACGAGGCGTTGGAGCTTGACTCAAAGGCGTCGGAGTCTGAGCTTGCCGCGACCCTCGAGAGTGTAAAAAGCGCTAAGGCCGAAGCCCAGAAGGCCCTCCAGGAGATCGAAGCAATGAAGAAGATAGCGGCGGGTAAGGCATTCTATATGCAGAGCAAGCATGTAAAAGTAAATTACCGATTACTTACCCGAATTTGGAGCTCTCCCGGAGCATTCGCAGATTTGCCCCGCAGCGTGTCGGATGCCGCGCAGTTTTACCAGGCCGAGGAGGGAAGCTCAACGGAGAAGCTGTTCTGGTCTCAGTATACTGGGACCGAACACCCAATGCCTCTGAGCGACCAGCTAAAGCAGCTGGTCGAGCTGCACAAGGCAGCCGAACAGGCCATGAAGGGCCTTATAGTCCGGCTGTGGCCTGGCGACGTCCTTCCGAACAGCTACTTTGGCCTGGTGAGGCGGCTTGTGGATGCCTGCCCATGGCTGGAGGTCATCAAGCGGTCCGTCTGCATCAAAGGTGCACGCCGGGCTTTCGCCCGTGTGAAGGTGCAGTAGGCCAAGCTAGACGCTATGAAGCTGATCAAGGAAGGGCCGCCGTAGGGCGAGGAGCATCGCACCCCTGAAATTTATTATGAGGGTGTCCTGAAGGGTGCTCGTCTTGTAGCGGACGAATGTTCAAAGGATGTAATATTTGGGTAAACTTGCTCGTGTGATCCTGTATGATGAAAACTTGTTTCATATGCGCTATGCAACGCTTGTCTGAATTTAAAATATTACCTTCTGTTTGGCCGTTTATCCAATCTAAGAGATGGCCAGTCCTCGGCTTCTGCCCCCATGCCACGAGGGTTGGGGTGTTCGGGATAAACCTGAGCACTCTTGTTCGCATATTTGGGTCCTTCGAGGGAGGTGCTCAGCACAATGAACAAGGCAACCAGACTAATAATGCTTTATCACTCTCACTTAGCCATAGAATTCTATAATTTTAAATTTCGGCAAAGCCCCTGGTATTCGGAAGGCCGAATTCGGGGCGCGATACACGCCTGTAAGACAGACAGGGCCGGCCCCTCGCCCTAAGCGGCATAAGTCTTTAGGGACTCGAAAAACCTCGCCGAACAGCGACCAGTCTCTCGCCTTATCATGACAGTGAGTTTTAGCTTTCTCTACTGAGGTGCTGAACCCAGCAGAACCGGGGCACAATCGCAGTAGTTCTCCTAGCGCTACCTTAGCCGATAGAGCGGGACATAAGGTACCAAAACATAGGAGCCGGGCAAACCCAACATTTGACCAAAGACATGATTCGGAGCCGATGCATATAATGCTATAACTTCGGGGTGCCGCACTTGTGAAAGTGTTCGGACTTTTCACACCGCATTGTGGGGTACGTAAGCCCTTGGTGTATTGGCCGTACCATAGTGTACGGTTGCAAGGCGTCATTAATGAACACACACACACACACACACATATATATATAACGAGAATGTAATAATAGTCGTAATGTCATGCATTTTATAAAAAATTGCGTTAAAGCAGAGTGGTACAGATAGTGCGATAAGCAAAGAGTAGGACTATGTCCCTTCCAAGGGCAAGCTGAGGAATGATATTAAATTAAATATTTCACTCGTTACTGTAATCAACCTGGGAATTCCGTGGTATAACGTAGCTGTCTGCCTCCTTGGTTGCTGTATCATGTGTTCGGCAATAGTGCTGCCGGACAGTGTTTCCATAGATTAAGGTCCTGAAAGAAAAAGAAAAATAACCAAACGGGAAGCCCCTAGTGCGGTTTAGGCCGCGTCTTGGGGCGTGCCGCAGTTGTGCCCCCCTCCCCACCTGTGCCCATGGTATTTTTAATGCGTAATTATGTATGCGCGGCACGAGTTTCGCCGCTGGGCTGGGATTGGGGTGGCTGCCGTATTGGTATGCGAGCTCAGATCGCGCCAGGCGGTCTATTTGCCGATTGCCCCGAGCGCGCTTGAAGGTGTCCGGGCTGTGAAGCGCCGAACTGGTTGATTGCCTTGAGAGGCTGCTTTGCGTTTCTGCTGCGAGGGCCACGGTGTGCTCCTCTGTTCGGAGAGAGCGCTCTGTGTTTTCATTGACTGTAATAACTCCGCGAGGTTCTGGCATCTTGAGCTTGAGGTATGCATAATGCGGTACGCATTGAATCTAGCAAATGCGGTTCGCCCGAGCAGCGCGTGATAACCACTGCAGAACGGGACCATATCGAAGATTAACTCTTCACTTCGGAAGTTATCCGGGGATCTGAAGACCACTTCCAGTGTAATTGAGCCTGTGCAATGGGCCTCTACACCTGGAATGACGCCCTTAAAGGTCGTTTTTGTGGGTTTGATCCTTGAGGGGTCTATACCCATTTTGCGCACTGTGTCCTGATAAAGCAGGTTCAGGCTGCTGCCGCCGTCCATAAGGACTCGAGTGAGGTGAAATCTGTCGATGATTGGGTCTAGGACCAGTGCGGCAAATCCGCCATGACGGATACTAGTGGGGTGGTCCATGCGATCGAAGGTGATCGAACATGAGGACCAAGGGTTGAACTTTGGGGCGACTGGCTCCAACGCATATACGTCCCTGAGCGCACGCTTCCGCTCCCTCTTGGGGATGTGGGTTGCGTATATCATGTTCACCGTCTGCACTTGCGGGGGAAACCTCTTCTGTCCTCCAGTGTGCGGCTGCCGGGGCTCCTCCTCGTCATCGCTATGCGGCCCCTTGTCCTTGTTTTCGACAATTAACTTGCCGGCCTTCTTGAACACCCAACAATCCCTGTTGGTGTGATTTGGCTGGCTTGTCTGGGGTGCCGTGTATTTGACACGAGCGATCGAGTATACGGTCCAAGCTGGACGGACCCGGCGTACTTCTTTGAATGGCTTTTTCCGTTGACCAGGTTTAGAGCCTTTGAATCCGGCATTGACTGTCATATCCTTAGTATTTTCGCTGTTAATTCGATGCTTATGCTTGTTGCGACGTGACCTGCTATTATCGTCCTTGGAATCTGAGGTACCATGGTTCTTTGTTATGTTATTATTGCGAGCCAGCCAGCTGTCTTCTCCCGCACAAAAGCCGGTCATGAGCGTCGTGAGAGCTGCCATAGATTTCGGCTTTTCCTGACCAAGGTGCCGAGCTAGCCATTCGTCTTGGATGTTGTGTTCGAAAGCCGGTAAGGCTTCCACATCCGGACAGTCGACGATTTGATTTTTCTTTGTAAGGAACCGAGTCCAGAATTGCCTAGCCGACTCTTCTGGCTGCTGAATTATGTGCCTCAAGTCATCGGCGTCTAGTGGTCGCACATAAGTGCCCTGAAAATTGTCGAGGAATGCGGCTTCCAGATCTTTCCAACAACTAATGGAGTCCGTTGGCAAGCTGTTAAGCCAATGTCGCACTGGTCCTTTGAGCTTTAGTGAGAGGTATTTGATAGCGTGTAAGTCATCCCCGCGGGCCATGTGGATGTGGAGGAGGAAATCCTCAATCCATATTGCGGGATCTGTTGTGCTGTCGTATGATTCAATATTTACAGGTTTGAAACCTTCTGGGAATTGATGTTCCATGACTTCGTTTGTGAAGCATAAGGGGTGTGCGGCACCTCTGTATTGGGCTATATCGCGACGCAACTCTCGTGATCCGGCGTGACGTTTGTCGTCTCGCAGAGTGGTGCACCCTCGTGATCCGTAGATCGATCTTGTATGCTTTGCCTTGTCTTCCAATATGTCTCGCAGGTCTGGCGTATCTCCCCATGCCTTTTTATTTGAATGGCTTTGGGGTGGAGGCTGAGCTTTTGGCTGGAATGCCTCTCTATCGCGGCCACGAGGTGGCCGATCAGCCGTATCATACGCTTCTTCCTCCAGTCTGGGTAGTAACCTGCGTCTTGGGTAACTCTTGGAGGGGCGCTCGAGTTTATATTCCTCGGCCGCGAGGACTTCAGTCCATTTGTCAGCTAGCAGATCTTGATCAGCTTGAAGCTGCCGCTGCTTTTTCTTCAGGCTATTTGCCGTGGCCATAAGCCGGCGTTTAAAGCGCTCTTGTTCGACGGGATCCTCTGGTACGGTGAATTCATCATCGCCGAGGCTTGCCTCGTCTTCGGAGGGGGGCATGTGATTGTCATCCTCCTCCTCTCCGTCTGCCGCTCTCTTAGGAGAGCTGGCTCCTCCATCCTCCTGCTCTAAATCTTGCTGGAGGGGTTTGTTGTTTTCTTCGGCACTATCCGGAGTGTTATTATCTCCTGTGCCGGTATCACCACTTTTGCTTTGACGGGACTTAGAGCGGCGCCGCTGACATCGGCGTTTGGGTTGCTTCTTGGAGGGGTCATCCTCCGCTATCCCATCGCCATTGCCTTCTTTGGGTGTATCAACCATGTATATGTCATATGGCGAGGTGGCTTTCCAGTGCCCTATAGGTGCTGGTTCATGGTCGTCTCCTACATCATCGTCCATACCGTCGATGTCTTCAGAGACGAAGTCGAGCATGTCGGTTAAATCATCGATAGTGGCTACGAAGTGGGTGGTGGGTGGGTGTTGAATTTCTTTGTCGTCCGCATCCCAATCCTGTTGGCCATAATCCGGCCAGGGCTCTCCTGACAAAGAGAGAGACCTTAGTGAATTCAGAATGTCGCCGAAGGGCGAGTGCTGAAAGATATCCACGATGGTGAATTCCATGATCGGCGCCCAATTGGATTCAATTGGCAGGGGTGCGGATGGTTCGGAGTCCGGAAAAGAGTCCGGCACCTTGGAGTCACGGGCTGCGCAGAGGGTTAGGCTGGTGTTCGGCTTGATCCCCGCTGAGACTGCAGCCCCTGAGGCGGTGTCTAACCACCCGTCCTCGACTGGCGCAGTTGGCTCCGAGCTAAGGGTAGGAGCTGATGCGGGCGCAGCCTCTGGGGTACTATTCGACGGCAGAGCTAGGTCATACCCATCGCGACAGTGCGGCGTGCCCGGCTGTGGCTCGAATCCGTCGAAGATCAAGTGTCCGCGGATGTCGGCCGTGTAGTTCAAACTTCCAAATCTGACCTGATGGCCAGGGGCGTAGCTTTCAATCTGCTCCAGATGGCCAAGCGAATTAGCCCGCAGTGCAAAAGCCGCCGAATACGAAGATCTGTCTGGGGAGAAAAGTCTCACCCTGGACCGCATCGCTATCGATGATAGTAGGAGCCATCAAGCCTAACGGCAACGACACAGAGGAACTCTTAATGAAAGCACCAATGTCGGTGTCAAAACCGGCGGATCTCGGGTAGGGGGTCCCGAACTGTGGGTCTAGGCTGGATAGTAATAGGAGGCAGGGGACACGATGTTTTACCCAGGTTCGGGCCCTCTTGATGGAGGTAAAACCCTACATCCTGCTTGATTAATATTGATATTATGGGTAGTACAAGAGTAGATCTACCACGAGATCAGAGAGGCTAAACCCTAGAAGCTAGCCTATGGTATGATTGTATGTTGTCCTACGGACTAAAACCCTTCGGTTTATATAGACACCGGAAAGGGTTAGGGTTACACAAGGTCGGTTACAAAGGAGGAGATATCCATATCCGTATTGCCTAGCTTGCCTTCCACGCCAAGTAGAGTCCCATCCGAACACGAGACGAATTCTTCAATCTTGTATCTTCATAGTCTAACAGTCCGGCCAATGGAGATAGTCCGGCTATCCGGAGACCCCCTAATCCAGGACTCCCTCACCCCCCCTATCGTCTTCCTCGCGACAGAAGGATGCCGGGCATGTGCCCCGTGCGCGCGGCCACCTCCTGCTTGCCGCTCCCCCTCGGCGCCTGGACGCCTCTGGGAGACGCCAGGCACCCCCTGGACCTCCCTCACTCTCCCCCCGAGCTTTCCCCCTCATCTGTCTCGCACTCCTCCCCACAGCCGAGCGCTGCCGTCGCCACCGACGCCGTTTGCCACGGCCACCATGCTCCCCTCGCCTCGCCGACACGCCAAGAAGCCCCGCCTCGTCCCCCTCTTCCTCCTCACCAAGACGGAAGGCGCCGGAAGCCCTGGATGCCACCAGCTACGCCGTTCCCCTCGTCGGCCACCGAGGATTGCCGCCGTCGATTTGCCGCCGTCTCTGCCTCCCCGAGCTCGCTGAGACCGTCTCCGACCCCGCTGTGAGCTCCGCCATCTTCTCCCCTGCTCCCCGCGCTCGTACGGACCCTCTAGCCGCCTCCTCTACCGGAGCCGAGCCGCTCCGCCGCATGAGCTCGACGCCGGCATCACTCCGGGTGACCCTTTGGTCACCGCTGGTACCTAACGCACTCCCCGCACTCCGCAGTGCCGCGCTAGTGCCTCTGTTCGCCCGCTAGCACACCACAGCAGCAAAACGACCGACGCCCGAGCTCCGGCCGCCGCCCAAATGCTCGCCGGCATCGTTCCCGGCCACCGCGCGCTCAACCATCTGCACCGTTGGACGCGGCACTCCTCCAGCTGGCCGTAGGACCAAGCCACGCGCCCAACCGATGCCTGTGGCGCCGTTCCGAGCGCCTCCACCGCTCTGTTTGGTCGCCGGCGACTAACCCCGGCAGCCGCTGACGTGGCACCATCATTAGGGCCTAAGCACCCTACTGATTACCTCCTAGAGTCAATGACAACCGGGCCCCACCGCCCAACTAACCGGCTAACTAAAATATATTAGGTTAGTGTAAATTACCTGTTTAGATTAGTGCTAACCCTGTGGACCCCACGTGTCAGCTTTGACTTTGGTCAAGTCAACGTTGACCGGTCCCACTTGTCATCCACCCAAACCAGCCTGAGACACTGACGTATAGGTCCCATAGGTCAGGTTTGACCTGGCCGACCCAGTTGACCTGCTGACATCATAGTGACGCAGTTAATAATTTTTTGTATTTAAAATAATTCAGAAAATCCAGAAAATAGCCTAAACTTCTAAAAATCATAGAAAATCAAACGTAACTCCAAATGAAATAAATTATATATGAAAAATGACCAGAAAAATCCAATCTATCCATGTGTACTGGTTTCATGCATGTTTAAACAAGTTAACCTGCTGTTTAGTGCAAAATATGATAAAGCACTATTTAAGTTCACAAATGAGTTGAACTTTGAATCTTTGGCTCAAAATAGCTCAAACCCATCTGGTTGTAGTTGCATTAGCCCAACACACTCATTTTACCATGTAATGATCATGCATCATATTGTGCATTGCATTGATTGTATTTCTTTCTCTGTTGCCGGTGTTGTTCCCCCTCGGTAGACGTTGTTCCGACGTTGTGATCGTTGACACTGATGAAGACTTAATGCTATCTTCAAAAGTGCCAGGCAAGCATAACCCCCTTGTTCATTATGATAGAACCCCACTCTCTCTCGCTCCTGCTCTCTTTTACTGCATTAGGACAACAACGATTCAACTGTTACATGCTGCGGTAGTTGAACCCCTTTCCTCTGCATGACCTGTCATTGCGACAGTAAATAGATGAAACCCACTAGTATGAGTAGGAGTTGTTTGAGCCCTGATGTGCCTACTCATTCATGCCTGTTTGTCATGCCTGCTACTTCTTAGAGTTGAGTCAGGTCTGATTCATCAAGGATGAATTGGAATGGTGATGAACTTGTCCTACTATGTGTGAGCTAAGTGTGTGAACACGATTTGGTAAAGGTAGCGATGAGAGGCCATGTAGGGGTACATGGTGGGTTGTCTCATTGAAACCGTCCTTAGGAACTGAGTTCTGTGTTTGTGATCCATGAAACAGCTACTACCACACGTTGGGCCCTGAAATATGACCCCGCTCGACTTATTAACCGCCCTGTCCTCTGTCCAGGAGTTTCAACTAGTTTCTGGTGTTTGTAGGATATGTGTAGGAGGCCGTGCGTAGCGCTGACCCTAGGGGTGGGGCTATGATGCGGTAGATACACCATGGCATAGTGTACCGAGCGCCCATTTGGTGTCTCGGGAACCCTGCACAAATCGTTTGGGGCTGTGAGTGAAACTCCGGCCGGATCTCCTCGCGGATGGAACCCGAATAGGCGATAAACCTGGACTAGAGACTTGTGTGGTTAGTCAGGTCGTGGTCTACACCCACGTCAGCTTTCTCTTGAAGTCTGCCGAGCACATGTCATGTGCAGACACTAATGGTGGAAACATGTGTGAAGAAGTACACCCCTGCAGGGTTATAAATGATCTATTCGAATAGCCACGTCCACGGTAAAGGACTTCTGGGTTGCATATAACAGTTCATAGATAAGTGGAAGTGGATACTCTAAAATGCGCAAGATAAGCGTGAGTGCTATGGATGGCGTTCTCGTAGGTAGACGGGAGCGGATCCATAGTGGTGTATTGATTGGTGAATATGTGGACTCGTGTGCGCCACCTCAAAAGAGTTGCTTGCAGTAGTAGTTTAGGTTAGCCACAGAGTCAAAGATGGCTTGCTGCAGTTAAACCCCACCATCCCTTTGTTGATAATGATGCATATGTAGTTAGTTCTGATGTAAGTCTTGCTGGGTACATTTGTACTCACGTTTGCTTAATTTATGTTTTTGCAGAGAGACTTCAGTCTTGCTAGTAGTTCCGTGTGGACTTCGACGTTTAGCTTGTTACCTCAGCTACGATCTTGTGCCCTCGGCAGGATCTGGTAGATAGTCAGGCTTCTCAGCCTTTTTCATTTGTAGATATCTATACTCAGACATGTTAAGCTTCCGCATGTGCTTGTTGCTTGTATGCTCTGAATGTTGGGTCCTGAGACCCATGTTTGTAATATCTCGCTCCTCAGAGCCTAATGAATAAATACTTTGAGTCGTAGAGTCTTGTTGTGATGCCATGTTGTATTTACACATATCGAGCATATTGTGTGTATGATTGAAATGCTTGGTATGTGTGGGATCCAACAACCTAGTTGTTTATCCTTGGTATCCTCTCTTATGGGGAAATGTAGTCTTGTGCTTCCATGAGCCATAGTAGTCCACTACAGCCAGGTTCACCGGAGTCCTGCTAGCCCAGCACTACTGCTTCGGAACACTTGACTGGCCGGCATGTGATTCACATCGTTCCTGTGTCTGTCCCTTTGGGGAAATGTCACGCGGTGACATCCGGAGTCGTGCCTAGCCTGCTACAGCCCGGTTCACCGGAGTCCTGTTAGCCCAGTGCTACAGCCCGGATTCGCACGCTGCTGACCGACATGCTCGATGCTGATTCACGTATGCCTGTCCCCGTAAGTTAGTGCCACTTTGGGTTCATGACTAGTCATGTCGGCCCGTGTTCTCTGTCATATGGATGCCAACGACACTATCATATACGTGAGCCAAAAGGCGCAAATGGTTCCAGGCCATGGTAAGGAGACACCCGTGGGAATACCGTGCGTGAGGCCGCAAAGTGATATGAGGTGTTACAGGTTAGATCAGTGTGACTTAGAATTGGGGTCCTGACAGGATGATGGAGACTATGATTCCCCCACAAGTCGGGATGAGACTCCAGACGAAAAATAAAAAAATAAAATAAAAAATAGAGGCCATAAAAAAGAAGAGAAAAGGCCCAAATAAGAAAAAATGAGAGGAAAAGAGAGAAGAGACAATGCTACTATCTTTTTATCACACTTGTGCTTCAAAGAAGCACCATGATCTTCATGATAGAGAGTCTGTTGGGTTTCGTAGAAATTTCAAAAAATTTCCTACGCACACGCAAGATCATGTGATGCATAGCAACGAGAGGGGAGAGTGTTGTCTACGTACCCACGCAGACCGACTGCGGAAGCGTTGACGCAACGTAGAGAAAGTAGTCGTATGTCCTCCCGATCCGACCGATCAAGCACCGAAACTACGGCACCTCCGAGTTCGAGCACACGTTCAGCTCGATGACGATCCCCGGACTCCGATCCAGCAAAGTGTCGGGGAAGAGTTCCGTCAGCACGACGGCGTGGTGACGATCTTGATGCACTACAGCAGCAGGGCTTCGCCTAAACTCCGCTACAGTATTATCGAGGAATATGATGGCTGGGGGCACCGCACACGGCTAAGGAATAGATCACGTGGATCAACTTGTGTGTTCTAGGGTGCCTCTACCTCAGTATCATTTGCTGCACGCGACACCATCAAGGAGAGAGAGAAGCGCTCTCGTTACTTCATGGCTGCCGCCAACCACGAACGAGCGCTGCTGTAGCAAATTCCTCCTGCACTACCTCAAGTCGCCGCTGCACATCGCCAATGACTGCAAAGCGCTGCAGGAGCAGAGCCCCGCCGTCACTGTAGGCCGCACGGGCAAGCCCGGCGGCGCCCACCAGCGGCGGTGAGGGGAGGACGCACGGGGAAGGCCGCCGGGAAAAAAACTAATCTCTTAATTGAGTATTATAAATGAGATCATAATCTCTCTGCTCACTTTTTATTATAGGAGTAACTACTGTAACTTTTGGCTGCTGGTAGCCTGGTACTAATTGGCTGCTCAATTTTCGGTGTTCTTCACGATCAAGGAGCTCCAGCAGGATGGAGGGCCAGCCGCGGTTGAGTTAGGAGACGATCGCCTACAGCTTTGCAGGTCGTACAACATACCAGATCGTGTACAAACAAAAATGAAATTACATAGAGTCCTGACTTGCGCTGCAATCCATTAGAAGGTATTGTTTCCTAGAAATCTCAACAGAATATTTGGGCGAAACATTATTTTTTAAAACGCTAAAAAGAACAAAATAATTTTGTGCTTGAAAAAAATGTTTGAAAGACCTCAAGCTATGTCTGAATCATGTGGGATTGTATTGTACAAACGGTTTTGCTGGTTGATGCGTGTTGCTCCATATAATCAGCTCATGTGTGCTGCATTATCACCCAGCTGTTAATTTCCTTGTCCTTCGACCCCAGTTTCTGTCGTTATTTCTTCTTTTCAGGTGGTAGCTTCTCTAGTTTGCACTATGGGCACACTTTTAATCATTTTTGGCAACATTGATCCATTATGTCTTGAAGATCAAAGAGTTGGAAAAATGCAGTTGAATGTGTATGCAATGAGAAGAAATGAAATGTGTATAGCTTTTTGCCGTTCCGTGAACCAATAATCCTCATCGGTCCTGTGTTCTGTTATCTTTCACCAGGATCGCTGCGGTGGCTGCCCTCCCCTGTTCCATTTTCCTCTCGAGCTCTCGTAACAAATTGTTTAGAAACGCGCGGACTATTGACTACATATAGTATCAATTTGATTAATGGTGGTTTATTGTTCGTATGGTACACAGGGAGGAATAAAAGATTTTAAACATTTTTTCGATAAAGGACTTTTCATTCAATAGATATATCGAGGTGATACAATCGTATTGAAAGAAAGCCCGGCCTCTGCATAGCTAGATGCGCACAGCCAAAAAGTCCAGAGAACCCTAAAAATAAAATAATTCGATACAATGCCAAGCAATAAAACGTGTCCATCCTAAGAAACGGTAGATCCTATCCGTAAATCACACCGCCATCCATGTGGGTAGAAAACCTCCCTGGCCGTACGCTCCAGCCGTGTAGACGCCATCATAAAAAGGTCCATGTCCTCCGGCTTCTGCAAGATGACTTATATCACCAAACCAAAGTATGACATGCTGGTAGGCAGTATGACTTATATCGCACACAACTCACTTGTGTTCTACTCGTGCATATAACATCAGCATAAATAACCTAGGCTCTGATACCACTGTTGGGTTTCGTAGTAATTTCAAAAAATTTCCTACGCACACGCGAGATCATGTGATGCATAGCAACGAGAGGGGAGAGTGTTGTCTACGTACCCACGCAGACCGACTGCGGAAGCGTTGACGCAACGTAGAGGAAGTAGTCGTATGTCCTTCCGATCCGACCGATCAAGCACCGAAACTACGGCACCTCCGAGTTCGAGCACACGTTCAGCTCGATGACGATCCCCGGACTCCGATCCAGCAAAGTGTCGGGGAAGAGTTCTGTCATAACGATGGCGTGGTGACGATCTTGATGCACTACAGCAGCAGGGCTTCGCCTAAACTCCGCTACAGTATTATCGAGGAATATGGTGGCTGGGGGCACCGCACACGGCTAAAGAATAGATCACGTGGAACAACTTGTGTGTTCTAGGGTGCCTCTACCTCAGTATATAAAGGACTAGAGGGGGGAGTCTGGCCGGCCACAGGAGGCGCGCCAGGAGAGTCCTACTCCCTCTGGGAGTAGGATTCCCCCTCCCCAATCCTAGTTGGAATAGGATTCCTTGAGGGGGGAAAGAGAGAGAGGGGGCCGGCCACCTCTCCTAGTCCTAATAGGACTAGGGGATGGGGGGAGGCGCACAGCCACCTTGGGCTGCCCCTTTCTCCTTTCCACTAAAGCCCACTAAGGCCCATATAGCTCCCGGGGAGTTCCGGTAAGCTCCCGGTACTCCGGTAAAATCCCGATTTCACCCGGAACACTTCCGATATACAAACATAGGCTTCCAATATATCAATCTTTATGTCTCGACCATTTCGAGACTCCTCGTCATGCCCGTGATCACATCCGGGACTCCGAACAACCTTCGGTACAACAAAATGCATAAACTCATAATATAACTGTCATCGTAACCTTAAGCGTGCGGACCCTACGGGTTCGAGAAAAATGTAGACATGACCGAGACACGTCTCCGGTCAATAACCAATAGCGGGACCTAGATGCCCATATTGGCTCCTACATATTCTACGAAGATCTTTGTCGGTCAGACCGCATAACAACATACGTTGTCCCCTTTGTCATCGGTATGTTACTTGCCCGAGATTCGATCGTCGGTATTCCAATACCTAGTTCAATCTCGTTACCGGCAAGTCTCTTTACTCGTTCTGTAATACATCATCCCGCAACTAACTCATTTAGTTGCAATGCTTGCAAGGCTTAAGTGATGTGCATTACCGAGAGGGCCCAGAGATACCTCTCCGACAATCGGAGTGACAAATCCTAATCTCGAAATACGCCAACCCAACATCTACCTTTGGAGACACCTGTAATGCTCCTTTATAATCACCCAGTTACGTTGTGACGTTTGGTAGCACCCAAAGTGTTCCTCCGGCAAACGGGAGTTGCATAATCTCATAGTCATAGGAACATGTATATGTCATGAAGAAAGCAATAGCAACATACTAAACGATCGGGTGCTAAGCTAATGGAATGGGTCATGTCAATCAGATCATTCAACTAACGATGTGACCTCGTTAATCAAATAACAACACTTTGTTCCTGGTTAGGAAACATAACCATCTTTGATTAACGAGCTAGTCAAGTAGAGGCATACTAGTGACACTAAGTTTGTCTATGTATTCACACATGTATTATGTTTCCGGTTAATACAATTCTAGCATGAATAATAAACATTTATCATGATATAAGGAAATAAATAATAACTTTTGTTATTGCCTCTAGGGCATATTTCCTTCAGTCTCCCACTTGCACTAGAGTCAATAATCTAGATTATACAGTAATGATTCTAACACCCATGGAGCCTTGGTGCTGATCATGTTTTGCTCGTGGAAGAGGCTTAGTCAACTGGTCTGCAACATTCAGATCCGTATGTATCTTGCAAATCTCTATGTCTCCCACCTGGACTAGATCCCGGATGGAATTGAAGCGTCTCTTGATGTGCATGGTTCTCTTGTGAAATCTGGATTCCTTTGCCAAGGCAATTGCCCCAGTATTGTCACAAAAGATTTTCATTGGACCCGATGCACTAGGTATGACACCTAGATCGGATATGAACTCCTTCATCCAGACTCCTTCATTTGCCACTTCCGAAGCAGCTATGTACTCCACTTCACATGTAGATCCCGCTACGACGCTTTGTTTAGAACTGCACCAACTGACAGCTCCACCGTTTAATGTAAACACGTATCTGGTTTGCGATTTAGAATCGTCCGGATCAGTGTCAAAGCTTGCATCAACGTAACCATTTACGACGAGCTCTTTGTCACCTCCATATACGAGAAGCATATCCTTAGTCCTTTTCAGGTATTTCAGGATGTTCTTGACCGCTGTCCAGTGATCCACTCCTGGATTACTTTGGTACCTCCCTGCTAGACTTATAGCAAGGCACACATCAGGTCTGGTACACAGCATTGCGTACATGATAGATCCTATCGCTGATGCATAGGGAACATCTTTCATATTCTCTCTATCTTCTGCAGTGGTCGGGCATTGAGTCTTACTCAATTTCACACCTTGTAACACAGGCAAGAATCCTTTCTTTGCTTGATCCATTTTGAACTTCTTCAAAATTTTGTTAAGGTATGTTGTTTGTGAAAGTCCAGTTAAGCGTCTTGATCTATCTCTATAGATCTTAATGCCTAATATGTAAGCAGCTTCACCGAGGTCTTTCATTGAAAAACTCTTATTCAAGTATCCCTTTATGCTATCCAGAAATTCTATGTCATTTCCAATTAATAATATGTCATCCACATATAATATCAGAAATGCTACAGAGCTCCCACTCACTTTCTTGTAAATACAGGCTTCTCCAAAAGTCTGTATAAAACCAAATGCTTTGATCACACTATGAAAACGTTTATTCCAACTCCGAGAGGCTTGCACCAGTCCATAAATGGATCACTGGAGCTTGCACACTTTGTTAGCTCCCTTTGGATCGACAAAACCTTCTGGTTGCATCATATACAACTCTTCTTCCAGAAATCCATTCAGGAATGCAGTTTTGACATCCATCTGCCAAATTTCATAATCATAAAATGCGGCAATTGCTAACATGATTCGGACAGACTTAAGCATCGCCACGGGTGAGAAGGTCTCATCGTAGTCAATCCCTTGAACTTGTCGAAAACCTTTTGCGACAAGTCGAGATTTGTAGACAGTAACATTACCATCAGCGTCAGTCTTCTTCTTGAAGATCCATTTATTCTCAATTGCTTGCCGATCATTGGGCAAGTCAACCAAAGTCCATACTTTATTCTCATACATGGATCCCATCTCAGATTTCATGGCTTCAAGCCACTTTGCGGAATCTGGGCTCATCATCGCTTCTTCATAGTTTGTAGGTTCATCATGATCTAGCATCATGACTTCCAAAACGGGATTACCGTACCACTCTGGCGCGGATCTTACTCTGGTTGATCTACGAGGTTCAGTAGTATCTTGTTCTGAAGTTTCATGATCATTATCATTAACTTCCTCACTAACTGGTGTAGGTGTCACAGGAACAGTTTTCTGTGATGTACTACTTTCCAATAAGGGAGCAGGTACAGTTACCTCGTCAAGTTCTACTTTCCTCCCACTCACTTCTTTCGAGAGAAACTCCTTCTCTAGAAAGTTTCCGAATTTAGCAACAAAAGTCTTGCCTTCGGATCTGTGATTGAAGGTGTATCCAATAGTTTCCTTTGGATATCCTATGAAGACACATTTCTCCGATTTGGGTTCGAGCTTATCAGGTTGAAGCTTTTTCACATAAGCATCGCAGCCCCAAACTTTTAGAAACGACAACTTTGGTTTCTTGCCAAACCACAGTTCATAAGGTGTCGTCTCAACGGATTTTGATGGTGCCCTATTTAATGTGAATGCGGCCGTCTCTAGAGCGTATCCCCAAAACGATAGCGGTAAATCAGTAAGAGACATCATAGATCGCACCATATCTAGTAAAGTACGATTACGACGTTCGGACACACCATTACGCTGAGGTGTTCCGGGTGGCGTGAGTTGCGAAACTATTCCACAATTTTTCAAATGTACACCAAACTCGTAACTCAAATATTCTCCTCCATGATCAGATCGTAGAAACTTTATTTTCTTGTTACGATGATTTTCAACTTCACTCTGAAATTCCTTGAACTTTTCAAATGTTTCAGACTTATGTTTCATTAAGTAAATATACCCATATCTACTTAAATCATCTGTGAAGGTGAGAAAATAACGATATCCACCACGAGCCTCAATATTCATCGGACCACATACATCTGTATGTATGATTTCCAACAAATCTGTTGCTCTCTCCATAGTACCAGAGAACGGTGTTTTGGTCATCTTGCCCATGAGGCACGGTTCGCAAGTACCAAGTGATTCATAATCAAGTGGTTCCAAAAGTCCATCAGTATGGAGTTTCTTCATGCGCTTTACACCGATATGACCTAAACGGCAGTGCCACAAATAATTTGCACTATCATTATCAACTCTGCATATTTTGGCTTCAACATTATGAATATGTGTATTACTACTATCGAGATTCAATAAGAATATACCACTCTTCAAGGGTGCATGACCATAAAAGATATTACTCATATAAATAGAACAACCATTATTCTCTGATTTAAATGAATAACCGTCTCGCATTAAACAAGATCCAGATATAATGTTCATGCTCAACGCTGGCACCAAATAACAATTATTTAGGTCTAATATTAATCCCGAAGGTAGATGTAGAGGTAGCGTGCCGACCGCGATCACATCGACTTTGGAACCGTTTCCCACGCGCATCGTCACCTCGTCCTTAGCCAATCTTCGCTTAATCCGTAGCCCCTGTTTCGAGTTGCAAATATTAGCAACAGAACCAGTATCAAATACCCAGGTGCTACTGCGAGCATTAGTAAGGTACACATCAATAACATGTATATCACATATACCTTTGTTCACCTTGCCATCCTTCTTATCCGCCAAATACTTGGGGCAGTTCCGCTTCCAGTGACCAGTCTGCTTGCAGTAGAAGCACTCAGTTTCAGGCTTAGGTTCCAGACTTGGGTTTCTTCTCTTGAGCAGCAACTGGCTTGCCGTTCTTCTTGAAGTTCCCCTTCTTCTTTCCTTTGCCCTTTTTCTTGAAACTAGTGGTCTTGTTGACCATCAATACTTGATGCTCCTTCTTGATTTCTACCTCCGCAGCTTTCAGCATCGCGAAGAGCTCGGGAATAGTCTTGTTCATCCCTTGCATATTATAGTTCATCACGAAGCTCTTGTAGCTTGGTGGCAGTGATTGGAGAATTCTGTCAATGACGCAATCATCAGGAAGATTAACTCCCAATTGAATCAAGTGATTATTATACCCAGACATTTTGAGTATATGCTCACTGACAGAACTGTTCTCCTCCATCTTGCAGCTATAGAACTTATTGGAGACTTCATATCTCTCAATCCGGGCATTTGCTTGAAATATCAACTTCAACTCCTGGAACATCTCATATGCTCCATGACGTTCAAAACGTCGTTGATGTCCCGATTCTAAGCCGTAAAGCATGGCACACTGAACTATCGAGTAGTCATCAGCTTTGCTCTGCCAGACATTCATAACATCCGGCGTTGCTCCTGCAGCAGGCCTGGCACCCAGTGGTGCTTCCAAGGCGTAATTCTTCTGTGCAGCAATGAGGATAATCCTCAAGTTACGGACCCAGTCCGTGTAATTGCTACCATCATCTTTCAACTTTGCTTTCTCAAGGAACGCATTAAAATTCAACGAAACAACAGCACGAGCCATCTATCCACGATCAACATAAACAAGCAAGATACTATCAGGTACTAAGTTCATGATGAATTTAAGTTCAATTAATCATATTACTTAAGAACTCCCACTTAGATAGACATCCCTCTAATCCTCTAAGTGATCACGTGATCCAAATCAACTAAACCATGTCCGATCATCACGTGAGATGGAGTAGTTTCATCGGTGAACATCGTTATGTTGATCATATCTACTATATGATTCACGCTCGACCTTTCGGTCTCCGTGTTCCGAGGCCATATCTGTATATGCTTGGCTCGTCAAGTATAACCTGAGTATTCCGCGTGTGCAACTGTTTTGCACCCGTTGTATTTGAACGTAGAACCTATCACACCCGATCATCACGTGGTGTCTCAGCACGAAGAACTTTCGCAACGGTGCATACTCAGGGAGAACACTTCTTGATAATTTAGTGAGAGATCATCTTATAATGCTACCGTCAATCAAAGCAAGATAAGATGCATAAAAGGATAAACATCACATGCAATCAATACAAGTGATATGATATGGCCATCATCATCTTGTGCTTGTGATCTCCATCTCCGAAGCACCGTCGTGATCACCATCGTCACCGGCACGACACCTTGATCTCCATCGTACCATCCTTGTCGTCTCGCCAATCTTATGCTTCCACGACTATCACTACCGTTTAGTAATAAAGTAAAGCATTACATCGCGATTGCATTGCATACAATAAAACGACAACCATATGGCTCCTGCCAGTTGCCGATAACTCGGTTACAAAACATGATCATCTCATACAATAAAATTCAGCATCATGTCTTGACCATATCACATCACAACATGCCCTGCAAAAACAAGTTAGACGTCCTCTACTTTGTTGTTGCAAGTTTTACGTGGCTGCTACGGGCTTAAGCAAGAACCAATCTCACCTACGCATCAAAACCACAACGATAGTTTGTCAAATAGACTCCGTTTTAACCTTCGCAAGGACTGGGCGTAGCCATACATGGTTCAACTAAAGTTGGAGAGACAGTCGCCCGCAAACCACCTATGTGCAAAGCACGTCGGGGGAACCGGTCTCGCGTAAGCGTACGCGTAATGTTGGTCCGGGTCGTCTCGTCTAACAATGCCGCCGAACCAAAGTATGACATGCTGGTAGGCAGTATATGACTTATATCGCCCACAACTCACTTGTGTTCTACTCGTGCATATAACATCAACATAAATAACCTAGGCTCTGATACCACTGTTGGGTTTCGTAGTAATTTCAAAAAATTTCCTACGCACACGCAAGATCATGTGATGCATAGCAACGAGAGGGGAGAGTGTTGTCTATGTGCCCACGCAGACCGACTGCGGAAGCGTTGACGCAACGTAGAGGAAGTAGTCGTATGTCCTCGCGATCCGACCGATCAAGCATCGAAACTACGACACCTCCGAGTTCGAGCACACGTTCAGCTGGATGACGATCCCTGGACTCCGATCCAGCAAAGTGTCGGGGAAGAGTTCCGTCAGCACGACGGCGTGGCGACGATCTTGATGCACTACAGCAGCAGGGCTTCGCCTAAACTCCGCTACAGTATTATCGAGGAATATGGTGGCTGGGGGCACCGCACACGGCTAAGGAATAGATCACGTGGATCAACTTGTGTGTTCTACGGTGCCTCTACCTCAGTATATAAAGGACTAGAGGGGGGGAGGCTGGCCGGCCACAGGAGGCGCGCCAGGAGAGTCCTACTCCCTCTGGGAGTAGGATT